>NC_092282.1:7756486-7876486 GCF_036320965.1 Panulirus ornatus
CACCTAGCTCTGGCTAATATATATATATATATATATATATATATATATATATATATATATATATATATATATATATATATATATATATATCGAGATTTCGTTCTGTTATCCGCTGCGGTTGGCGGAGTCCTGCACAGATATATCAGTTTTCATGTATTTCGTGGCATCCGCTGATTTTGTTTTGTTTTGTGCATTTTTTATCTCCCTGACCTACTTCCATACGACTTTGGGGTTAAGGGTTATGCCTTATTATGTCAGAGAACCGTGGAGTCGTTCTCGAGGGTCGTATCGCCAGGTTTGAGGGTCAGCCTAGCAACTTTTTTCTGATTCATAGTTTGCGGTAGAATTATAGATTAAGGAAACACCTTAATAGTATGGGGGAGTGATCTTGTTCATTGATTTGATATAATCATTTATAACAGGTGAATTTTAATTCGTTGTCATCATGTAGAGAAAAGACTTTGCCATGATATCATGAAAGAAGAAAAGATAATGAAATTTAATTGACATTCCATGGCGATGGCGCACAACTGCTAAAGACCATCACTACATTGCGTAAGAAACCACCTCACATGATGGGCTGTGGATCGGTGAGTACATTATATATATATATATATATATATATATATATATATATATATATATATATATATATATATATATATTCCTGTGAGCACGGAATATCTTGATCGCGCGCAAAATTGTGATCCTTTCCAATATATATATATATATATATATATATATATATATATATATATATATATATATATATATATTTATATATATATTTTTTTTTTTTTTACTTTGTCGCTGTCTCCCGCGTTTGCGAGGTAGCGCAAGGAAACAGACGAAAGAAATGGCCCAACCCCCCCCCCCCCCATACACATGTATATACACACGTCCACACACGCAAATATACATACCTACACAGCTTTCCATGGATTACCCCAGACGCCTCACATGCCTTGATTCAATCCACTGACAGCACGTCAACCCCGGTATACCACATCGCTCCAATTCACTCTATTCCTTGCCCTCCTTTCACCCTCCTGCATGTTCAGGCCCCGATCACACAAAATCTTTTTCACTCCATCTTTCCACCTCCAATTTGGTCTCCCTCTTCTTCTTGCTCCCTCCACCTCCGACACATATATCCTCTTGGTCAATCTTTCCTCACTCATCCTCTCCATGTGCCCAAACCACTTCAAAACACCCTCTTCTGCTCTCTCAACCACGCTCTTTTTATTTCCACACATCTCTCTTACCCTTACGTTACTCACTCGATCAAACCATATATATATATATATATATATATATATATATATATATATATATATATATATATATATATATATATATATATATGATTCCGGTTAGCGTGCATGTTCGTTCGTGCTTGCTTGGTATGCTGCATAAACGAACTGAGCGGCGCCTTGAAATCATAATCTACTAACATGCACACAATTCAAGTGTCATGAATGCAGTCATTTAGGTCAGCGGGAAATGGTTTGTGTTATTAATGCTGTTTCAGGCTGCATGCTTTTGAAGGAGTCTTAGCTTTAATGAATATGTGAACGCAAGTGCAAGGTCAAAGGTTTCGTTATCTTAAAAAGGTCGTTCCCTCATGCCCAAGTATTTAAACGATTTTGATAATTACACTAGTATTAGAATGATGATCGACAAAGTTCAAATTGCCAAATTAAGCAAGTTCTGTGTGTGTGTGTGTGTGTGTGTGTGTGTGTGTAAAGATTCGCATAGACAACTTGGCACGGGATGTACAATTGAAAGACTTTTCTCAACTTTTTAAGGTTAAAAACAAATTACACATTTATTTATGTAGTTATACAATGTGTAGGATAATTTACATTTAGCCTGTAAGTTAGTGAAGTTTGGTGTACATTTTGTAATCATATGTAATGAAGATAGCCTGGTACATAATTTATGTAAAATCTAATAGTATTTATTATGAAATCACAGCTAGGTGTACATTTTATCATAATTTACGTGTAATCTATTTGTTGTTATGGCATGAATTGGTGTACGGTATACAGTTACTATTTACATGTCTTTACTAATTCACTTACCTTTATGAAGGTCCAGAATTTGGTTGAGGATTAGTTTTTACAGAGAAATTAATGATCATTTCAGAGTAAGCAGAGTGCGCGCGGTCACCCGACCATCACGCACGTCAGCAGCGTCAAATCTCCTCAGCCACCTCCTAGGGCCAAGCCAAAGCCGCCGCCAAAGCCTAAGGTATGGGACGAGGTCTCTTCCTGGACAAGTTCATGTGGAATATATATATATATATATATATATATATATATATATATATATATATATATATATATATATATATATATATATATATATATACATATATATATATATATATATATATATATATATATATATATATATATATATATATATATATATATATATATATATATACCACTTTATCGGCATTTGCCCGCCTCTAGAATGTTAAGGAATGTTTTTATGAACATCAGGTTGACGTTAAAGGGATTGAAATTCCTTTTGATACGGGGAAATACCCAGGGCTTTTTTATTCTTAGGAAGTGGGGGCAGTAGTCAAAGTATTATCCTGACATTATATTTCTTTTGTTTCTAGTTTTTAACAGGATTTATAAGCTCTCGATAGAGTCGTCGTTTGAGACTAATTAATCCGTTCCTTCTTGAAGTGTAGGGAAAGTGGGTAGGATTGGAATTCAAACCAGTCAAGTTTACCAACCCCATGAGCGGGGTTCATTCAACCCCTGACCTACGCCTGCCTCAAGGTAAATGAGAGGTGAATCATAAAATAAAAGTGACGACAGAGGAGCGTAATTAGAAAACGCCGACACAGTAGCGATATGTTGTATCTTGGCTAAAATAGTCTTTAATCTGATTCAATTTACTTGGGGATGAACTTTCGCAAGTCAGCGATGTATTTATTCTTTCGATTTACACGCAAATTGGCCTAGACTTCTTTCGTAGAATTTCTTTATCACCATATGATTTTTCAGCTTTAATATTCGATCTATGGTGAGGGTATTGTGTAATTTTTTTTCATGAAGTGCATTGGTAATTGTTGTAAACCTTAATGAAATTTAAGTTAAAAGATTTTTTTTATTTTTAGTCAAATGGTATATATTGATTTACAGAAAATTTTTGTAATTTGATGAAACCCTCAGATATTAATGACGAGGTATTACCATTTCCCCTCACAATCATATCTGTATTTACAAAACACGTAAGATTTTTGGTTTATTTTTCAGATAAGTAACGCCGGAACTGTATCATGTGTTGCTATTAGTCATCCTTTTTGGATATTATTCGTAAACAAACCTAAAAATTAGGTAAAAGTACTAGAACTCACTTTAAAATCACCTCTTCCTGTATGTTTTAGTTAAGTGATTTTACCTCTGATTATACACGAAAATAATGCTGAGGAGAGACGCAAGCTTTTCCTCATTTGGATGGCACACCCATCCAAATTTCTACCATGAATCAAAAGGAAAGGCTTATGTGAAGTGGTTAAACATAACATAACAGCAGTGCCTCGTACTGGAGCGAATGAAGCTCAGTTGATTATGGAATATTTCTTAACTTTTAGGATGCAGATGTTGCGATGATTCATATACGAATTTTTCTGGGCACCGTGGAAGATGGGGTCATACTCGACGTGTTTATGATTTTGCCGGGTTTAACTGTGTCGAAACTGAGCTGTTAAGATGCTAAGTGTGACCTAGAAAGAGAGATATAAGCAGAAATTGTTTTGGCAACGTTGAATTTATCACATTCATTGTTCATTGTGAAGTCTGTTAGAAATGCTGAAAAGAAATTTTCATAAAGATATGTTCCAAATGAGGATTGTGCGCCAGAATAATATATCTTATGAAACTTTCTTTTGTCATTTTATTTGATAAGCCATGGTCAGGTTTATTATAGTATACCATAAAACATTTTCTATAAGCCAGCGGCAACTGTTTACAGTCACAGGGCTTAACCGACGCTTTTCGAAGTAATGGCAAGAATGTGGCTTGTCACTTTTGGAAATAGTCACCCTATATAAGACACAGACCTGGACAGAATACATGGTGGCAGTTGTGAAAAGGTCGTCAGGCCGTCACAGAATACAATGACCTGGGTAAAAGACATGACGAGGGCTCTTGTCCCCTTGATCTTAAACGAAATCAAGAGGCGGTGACGTAACTGTGTGTTGCAAATGGCAGAACTAGTTCGACAAGAAACAATATAACCTCTGTGTTTTGGCAGGTTTTAAGAAGAGATCTGATGAAAAAAGTTACTCTATTTCATGTCTTGTTTGGGGGATGAATTACTGTACTTGCACGTATAATTCATACGAATTCCCAGCACCAGTAGATAACATGTCTAACCCAGCTACAGTGTTATGGAATGAGCTTGCCAGATTTGATGTTCATTTTGCTTCAGAGAAAAAGTCTGTAGGCTGACAGTTAAAGATTTCAAAAGTGTGTGCAACGAACAGCAGAATCTCAAAATTCCTGCATCACCAGACTCAGGAACTTATGCAAGGAATATGAATATGAAGATCAAGAAGAAAAATCTGATGAAAAAGTTACTCTAGTCCATATCTTGTTTGGGAAATGAATTACTGTACTTGCACGTATAATTCATACGAATTCCCAGCACCAGTAGATAACCTGTCTAACCCAGCTACAGTGTTGTGGAATGAGCTTGCCAGATTTGATGTTCATTTTGCTTCAGAGAAAAAGTCTGTAGGTTGACAGTTAAAGATTTCGAAAGTGTGTGTAACGAACAGCAGAATCTCAAAATTCCTGCATCACCAGACTCAGGAGCTTATGCAAGGAATATGAATATGAAGATCAAGAAGAAAAATCTGATGAAAAAGTATCTCTAGTCCATATCTTGTTTGGGGTATGAATTACTGTACTTGCACGTATAATTCATACGAATTACCAGCACCAGGAGATAACATGTCTAACCCAGCTACAGTGTTATGGAATGAGCTTGCCAGATTTGATGTTCATTTTGCTTCAGAGAAAAAGTCTGTAGGCTGACAGTTAAAGATTTCAAAAGTGTGTGCAACGAACAGCAGAATCTCAAAATTCCTGCATCACCAGACTCAGGAACTTATGCAAGGAATATGAATATGAAGATCAAGAAGAAAAATCTGATGAAAAAGTTACTCTAGTCCATATCTTGTTTGGGGAATGAATTACTGTACTTGCACGTATAATTCATACGAATTCCCAGCACCAGTAGATATCCTGTCTAACCCAGCTACAGTGTTATGGAATGAGCTTGCCAGATTTGATGTTCATTTTGCTTCAGAGAAAAAGTCTGTAGGCTGACAGTTAAAGATTTCAAAAGTGTGTGCAACGAACAGCAGAATCTCAAAATTCCTGCATCACCAGACTCAGGAACTTATGCAAGGAATATGAATATGAAGATCAAGAAGAAAAATTTGATGAAAAAGTTACTCTAGTCCATATCTTGTTTGGGGTATGAATTACTGTACTTGCACGTATAATTCATACGAATTCCCAGCACCAGTAGATAACCTGTCTTTACCCAGCTACAGTGTTATGGAATGAGCTTGCCAGATTTGATGTTCATTTTGCTTCAGAGAAAAAGTCTGTAAGCTGACAGTTAAAGATTTCAAAAGTGTGTGCAACGAACAGCAGAATCTCAAAATTCCTGCATCACCAGACTCAGGAACTTATGCAAGGAATATGAATATGAAGATCAAGAAGAAAAATCTGATGAAAAAGTTACTCGAGTCCATATCTTGTTTGGGGGATGAATTACTGTACTTGCACGTATGATTCATACGAATTCCCAGCACCAGTAGATAACCTGTCTAACCCAGCTACATTGTTATGGAATGAGCTTGCCAGATTTGATGTTCATTTTGCTTCAGAGAAAAAGTCTGTAGGCTGATAGTTAAAGATTTCAAAAGTGTGTGCAACGAACAGCAGAATCTCAAAATTCCTGCATCACCAGACTCAGGAACTTATGCAAGGAATATGAATATGAAGTTCAAGAAGAAAAATCTGATGAAAAAGTTACTCTAGTCCATATCTTGTTTGGGGAATGAATTACTGTACTTGCACGTATAATTCATACGAATTCCCAGCACCAGTAGATAACATGTCTAACCCAGCTACAGTGTTATGGAATGAGCTTGCCAGATTTGATGTTCATTTTGCTTCAGAGAAAAAGTCTGTAGGCTGACAGTTAAAGATTTCAAAAGTGTGTGCAACGAACAGCAGAATCTCAAAATTCCTGCATCACCAGACTCAGGAACTTATGCAAGGAATATGAATATGAAGATCAAAAAGAAAAATCTGATGAAAAAGTTACTCTAGTCCATATCTTGTTTGGGGAATGAATTACTGTACTTGCACGTATAATTCATACGAATTCCCAGCACCAGTAGATAACCTGTCTAACCCAGCTACAGTGTTATGGAATGAGCTTGCCAGATTTGATGTTCATTTTGCTTCAGAGAAAAAGTCTGTAGGCTGACAGTTAAAGATTTCAAAAGTGTGTGCAACGAACAGCAGAATCTCAAAATTCCTGCATCACCAGACTCAGGAACTTATGCAAGGAATATGAATATGAAGATCAAGAAGAAAAATCTGATGAAAAAGTTACTCTAGTCCATATCTTGTTTGGGGAATGAATTATTGTACTTGCACGTATAATTCATACGAATTCCCAGCACCAGTAGATAACATGTCTAACTCAGCTACAGTGTTATGGAATGAGCTTGCCAGATTTGATGTTCATTTTGCTTCAGAGAAAAAATCTATAGGCAGACAGTTAAAGATTTCGAAAGTGTGTGCAACGAACAGCAGAATCTCAAAATTCCTGCATCACCAGACTCAGGAACTTATGCAAGGAATATGAATATGAAGATCAAGAAGAAAATGATACAAGAGATCAGTTAGTATATGGATGCTGAGTTGCTTTCTTCGTGATAGAGTCATTTAAGAGAATGACCCTACTTTCGCCGCAGCTGTCAATATTTGTGTGGCTCACAGAGCATCAGTGAAGCAGATTTTAGTATTTCACTGTGAAGGATTGGAAGTTGTCAACAAGGTGCCTTTGAAGAAACCTATGAAGAAGACAGATACAATGAAGACATGCAACATGACTACATCTGGACATGTGCCTTTGAGGAATGCAAGTTCTGTGGCAACAGGTATATTTAGAAGACAGAAAGCAGATATTATGGTTAGATCTGTAGCAAGTGGAACAGAAGAATCACTGCAAGTAAATGCAAATCAAAACCTGAGAAGGATTCAAGGAGAAGTATGATCAGCAGTATTCATGTCGATGCAAGCACAGAAGACGATCCCTGAAGTTCAATAAGTTATAAGCTTTCAACATGATTGAACAACAAGGTCATCGTCATCCACAGAGGTAAATGGTAAGCAAGTGAAGTTTCAGGTTGAATGTGTTTCAAGTGTGAATTTTATTCCTCAGTATATATTTCCTGAAAAGCAGGTAAAGCCCTCTAATAGTGTTGCACATGTGGAATTTTTGTAAGGTAAATCCATTGGGAAAGTGTTGAGTACTTATTATCAATTGTAAGACTGTAAAGAAATATTCTGTATTCTGTTGTAGAACAGGTACTTGTAATAATTTTGGGTTAGAGAGCATCAGAACATGAATCTGATAGGTTTGAGTTATGAGAATGTTAGTGCAGTGCAAGATGGTATTTCCCAGAGGAAATGGGAATCAGAGATATATAGATAGAGTGCCGATCGGTATTAAACAGATGGTTCACAAGAAGCTTAATGACTTACAGAAAGGAAGAAATCAGATGACTAGAACTTCCATTGATCCACAAGTGCTGAATAAAGACCTAAAAAAGAGAAATGCATCCTCTATTAGTGATTGGTGACCTTTCAAAGGCTAGATTGTTAAAGTTTGATTTGAGGAATGAATATTGGCATTGTGTACTAGATGATCAGTCATTCTATAGTATTACATTTCAGATGTCACTAGGAAGGTGTAGATGGTGAAGACTTGGCTCATCTGGGAGTCATGAAATGTTGTAAGAGAGGCTGAATACAGCCCTGGAGGGTCTGAAAAGAGTTGTATGTGTGGCTGATATATTAGTTTATGATATTGGAGACAATAATGAAGTAGCTAATGATAATCATAATTGTGATGTATGTAAACTGTTTTAGAGATGTGGGAAGTAAGGGATCAAGTTCAATAATTTTTAGTCAGAACTGAGGAAATCTGAGATTTGTTGGGCATAACATATCTAAGTGTGGTTTGGTACCTGATCCCGATGAGACAGCATCCATCGTAAAGATGAAAACCCCTGAAATGTGAGAGAGCAGAGAGATTAGCAGGCATAATGGCTTACTTAGATTCTTGACTAAATTGTCTGATGTAATTGATGTGATGGAGCCTAACCATCAACTTGCTGATATTGATGTTTGAATGGCAATAAGGAGGAGTACAGGAGGAAGCTGTAGATGACTTGAAGCAGTTAGTGGCTTCTCCAGAGTTAGCTCTCTTGGACTGAAATAAACCACTTGTAATTCAGAGTCATGCTAGTCAGGTAGGGTTAGTTGCTGTGCAGTTGCAGGAAGGTAAACAATATCTTGTACAAACAGAGGAGTTACTTCTATAGAGACTAGGTATGCATAGATAAGGAGGTGTTAGCAGTTGTATTTTCAAAGTTTCTTTAGTATACATTTGGGAGACCAACTAGATTTAAGGGTTATGTTAGAACCAAGTAAATATCTTACTGCATAAGGATATTCATGTAATTGTGCCATAATGATTTCTTGTAGTTTGAATACTTACATTTATTACAATCTTATTATATTTTTGTAATAAACAGGTATTTTCTAAGTTGATGTACAGATATACAGAACAGTTCTGTCTTTCAAAAGATAAAGGATATAACTATAGTCACGTTTATTGCGAGCTATCATAGTACTTTTCTCCATGCGCCTAGTTACTATTTTTACACCCACAAGCATATAAATGACTATTTTGAAAATATGCTGAGCAAGGTAACATTGGTTTCTCTCCTCCAAAATATTAAGCATATGTATGATATATTCTTGCCTTAATACTGAGGTTTTACAATGTATGATCTTTTTCTGGAAGTTTGGAACAGACATACTTTTAGCCGGGAGTCTTTGACCAGATGCCATAGGAGCTTTAACATCCATATGGTTTTTAAGTTTCCCCATCTGTTGCTTAGAAAATCTTCCATTAATATTGGGCAGGTTTTTCTTTCATTTTGATAAAGATTTAAGCATAAGTCAGTTGACTTTTCTCCACAAATGAACTGTGAATGGCGTAAGCAGTAGACCCTCTGTAATGGTGACAAGTGGATTGGTACGCCTTTAGGTTTTTTAATGTTTGTGAAATATGGATTTGCACGTCCTTTGATTCCCTTTAGTCCATTGAGTTTGTTGTGGTAGTGAGTAGGGGTTGGTAACATCATATCCATTTTGTTTGGTTATTAGATTGTGAGTAGGCAAGTCTGGTTTGGGTACTTTTAGTTACTTAGTTGTTTATGGGCTGCTCTGGCAGTAGAATTTTTTTTATGTTTGGGAGGTGAATGCAAGAGTTTTGGAGAGGGGCAAGTATGCAGTATTTTGTGGATGAGAGGGCTTGGGAAGTGAGTCAGTTGTTGTTCGCTGGTGATACAGCGCTGGTGGCTGATTCGGGTTAGAAACTGCAGAAGTCGATGACTGAGTTTGGTAAAGTGTGTGAAAGAAGAATGCTGGGAATAAACGTGAATAAGAGCAAGGTTATTACGTTCAGTAGGGTTGAGGGACAAGTTAATTGGGAGTTAAGTTTGAATGGAGAAAAACTGGAAGAAGTGAAGTGTTTTAGATTTTTGAAAGTGGATTTAGGAGTGAATGGAACCATGGAAGTGGAAGTGAGTCACAGGGTGGGGGAGGGGGCGAAGGTTCTGGGAGCGTTGAAGAATGTGTGGAAGGCGAGAACATTATCTCGGAGAGGAAAAATGGGTATGTTTGAAGGAATAGTTGTTCCAACAATGTTATATGGTTGCGAGGCCTGGGCTATAGATAGAGTTGTGCGGAGGAGGGTGGATGTGTTGGAAATGAAATGTTTAAGGACAATATGTGGTGTGAGGTGGTTTGATCGAGTAAGTAATGAAAGGGCAAGAGAGATGTGTGGTAATAAAAAGAGTGTGGTTGAGAGAGCAGAAGAGAGTGTATTGAAATGGTTTGGTCACATGGAGAGAATGAGTGAGGAAAGATTGACAAAGAGGATATATGTGTCAAAGTTGGAGGGAACGAGGAAAAGTGGGAGACCAAACTGTAGGTGGAAGGATGGAGTGAAAAAGAGTTTGAGGGATTGGGGCCTGAACATACAGGAAGGTGAAAGGCATGCAAGGAATAGAGTGAATTGGAACGATGTGCTGCCCGTGGATTGAACCAGGGCATGTGAAGCATCTGGGGTAAACCATGGAAAGTTTTGTGGGGCCTGGATGTGGAAAGGGAGCTGTGGTTTCGATGCATTATACATTACAGCTAGAGACTGAGTGTGAACAAATTTGGCCTTTGGTGTCTTTTCCTAGTGCTACCTCTCGCGCATGCGGGGAGAGGGTATTGTCATTTCATGTGTGGCGAGGTGGTGACGGGAATGAATAAGGGCAGCAAGTATGAATTATGTACATATGTTTATATATATATATATATATATGTCTGTGTATGTATATATATGTGTACATTGAAATGTATAGGTATGTATATGTGTGTGTGTGGGCATTTATGTATATACATGTGTATGTAGGTGAGTTGGGCCATTGGTTTGTCTGTTCCCTTGTGCTACCTCACTAATGCAGGAGACAGCGACAAAGTATAATAAAAATAATATTAGTTATTTATTATACTTTGTCACTGTCTCGCGAGGTAGCGCAAGGAAACAGACAAAAGAATGGCCTAACCCACCTACATACACATGTATATACATACACGTCCACACACGCACATATACATACCTATATATTTCAATGTATACATGTATATACATACACAGACATATACATATATACACATGTACATAATTCATACTTGCTGCCCTTATTCATTCCTGTTGCCACCCCGCCACAAATGAAATGACAACCTCTTCTCCCCACATTCGTTCACACCCAGTCTCTCGCTGTCATTTGTGATGCATTGAAATCACAGCTCCCTTTCCACATCCAGGCCCCACAAAACTTTCCATAGTTTACCCCAGACGCTTCACATGCCCTGGTTCAATCCATTGACAGTATGTCGGCCCCAGTATACCACATCGTTCCAATCCACTCTATTCCTTGCATGCCTTTCACCCTCCTGTATGTTCAGGCCCTGATCGCTCAAAATCTTATTCACTTCATCCTTCTATTTCCAATTTGGTCTCCTACTTTTCCACATTCCCTCCACCTCTGACACATATATCCTCTTTGTCAATCTTTCCTCACTCATTCTCTCCATGTGACCAAACCATTTCAATACACTCTTTTCTGCTGTCTCAACCACACTCTTTTTATTACCACACATCTCTCTTACCCTTTCATTACTTACTCGATCAAACCACCTCACACCACATTATTGTCCTCAAACACCTCATTTCCAACACATCCACCCTCCTCCGCACATTCCTATCTATAGCCCACGCTTCACAACCATATAACATTGTTGGAACCACTATTCCTTCAAACATACCCATTTTTGCTTTCCGAGATAATGTTCTCACTTTCCACACATTCTACAACGCTCCCGGAACTTTTGCCCCCTTCCCCACCCTGTGACACACTTACGCTTCCATGGTTCCATCCGCTGCCAAATCCACTCCCAGATGTCTAAAACACTTCACTTCCTCCAGTTTTTCTCCATTTAAACTTACCTCCCAATTGACTTTGTCCCTCTACTGTACCTAATAACCTTGCTCTTATTCACATTTACTCTTAGCTTTCTTGTTTCACACAGTTTACCAAACTTGTCACCAGCTTCTGCAGTTTCTCACCCAAATCAGCCACCAGCGCTGTATCATCAGCGAACAACAACTGGCTCACTTCCCAAGCCCATATATATATATATATATATATATATATATATATATATATATATATATATATATATATATCGAGGATGTAAGGCATGTGTACGTGTAGGAAGAGAGGAAAGTGATTGGTTCTCAGTGAATGTAGGTTTGCGGCAGGGGTGTGTGATGTCTCCATGGTTGTTTAATTTGTTTATGGATGGGGTTGTTAGGGAGGTAAATGCAAGAGTCTTGGAAAGAGGGGCAAGTATGAAGTCTGTTGGGGATGAGAGAGCTTGGGAAGTGAGTCAGTTGTTGTTCGCTGATGATACAGCGCTGGTGGCGGATTCATGTGAGAAACTGCAGAAGCTGGTGACGGAGTTTGGTAAAGTGTGTGGAAGAAGAAAGTTAAGAGTAAATGTGAATAAGAGCAAGGTTATTAGGTACAGTAGGGTTGAGGGTCAAGTCAATTGGGAGGTGAGTTTGAATAGAGAAAAACTGGAGGAAGTGAAGTGTTTTAGATATCTGGGAGTGGATCTGGCAGCGGATGGAACCATGGAAGTGGAAGTGGATCATAGGGTGGGGGAGGGGGTGAAAATTCTGGGAGCCTTGAAGAATGTGTGGAAGTCGAGAACATTATCTCGGAAAGCAAAAATGGGTATGTTTGAAGGAATAGTGGTTCCAACAATGTTGTATGGTTGCGAGGCGTGGGCTATGGATAGAGTTGTGCGCAGGAGGATGGATGTGCTGGAAATGAGATGTTTGAGGACAGTGTGTGGTGTGAGGTGGTTTGATCGAGTGAGTAACGTAAGGGTAAGAGAGATGTGTGGAAATAAAAAGAGCGTGGTTGAGAGAGCAGAAGAGGGTGTTTTGAAGTGGTTTGGGCACATGGAGAGAATGAGTGAGGAAAGATTGACCAAGAGGATATATGTGTCGGAGGTGGAGGGAACGAGGAGAAGAGGGAGACCAAATTGGAGGTGGAAAGATGGAGTGAAAAAGATTTTGTGTGATCGGGGCCTGAACATGCAGGAGGGTGAAAGGAGGGCAAGGAATAGAGTGAATTGGAGCGATGTGGTATACAGGGGTTGACGTGCTGTCAGTGGATTGAATCAAGGCATGTGAAGCGTCTGGGGTAAACCATGGAAAGCTGTGTAGGTATGTATATTTGCGTGTGTGGACGTGTGTATGTACGTGTGTATGGGGGGGTTGGGCCATTTCTTTCGTCTGTTTCCTTGCGCTACCTCGCAACCGCGGGAGACAGCAACGAAGGTATAAAAAAAAAAAAAAAAAAAAAAAATATATATATATATATATATATATATATTATGTAGAAAGAAAGAGTTAAGGTTGTACCCTGACACAGAATTTTGTTGTAGAAAATGGGCTGTTAAGAGACAAGGGCCTAAGTGCCTAAGCCATGCACACACCTGGCAAATCACTAAACAACTTTGTCATACTCATAGCCAAGTTTTGCAGTTATTTAAGTTTAATGTGTGTATACAGTTTCTGGCTTAGTTATCATTTGTTTGCCAATAGCTATTAAATTCACTAGCATACATTCATACTAGTTTGCCCCAGCCACAAGTCTTCATCATGTGGGTGAAATTTTTTTATTTCCAATTAAACTTATATTATTATGACAGCTAAACAATTTCACTTATTCATAATTGTTTCATGATTATTTAGCTGTTGTAATCCTGAATAAGGTTACATATTCTTTGCACACACCACTTGAATTAGTGATTGACATCATTTCACTTAAATCAGACACAAGTTTCCCTGTATCCAGATTTAGGAACTTTGCTATAAGGGAAAATTTTGGGTAAGAAATCAGTTTACTTCAGGTATGTTATGAGATAGTATCTATAGAATAATGTCAGCCTATAAATGGTTATTATCTCATGTAAAGGAAAGAGAGGAAATGAGAATCAGTACTTCATATGCCACCATTTTTTTCAGAAAGGCAGATTAATTCAGTGTGAATAATACCAAGTGTAAATAATACCATTTTACGGTCATTATATGTTGTGCATTCAAATCAGAACAAACAGTCACTCTGTACATGTTATTCACCGTGAATGAATGAACACTCAGTCATGTACTGGAAAATATCAAAGTTGGTAGACCTTTTGATTAGATATTGGAATAGTGAAGACTTCAGTTGCTATAGGAATACTACAAGAGTAGCTATCCAGATAACCATACAAGTGTCTTAGGTAGTAAGTGTGAATAATTTTCTGAAGGGAAATAAATTTTATTGGTTAATAACTATACTTTTTTTTCTGGAAACTAAGAGGTAATACAATCTTACTTAAATATTCTTATGTTAATGGAAGAAAGATTTCTACAATGCCTGATTAAATGTGGCATTAAGATCTTGTCCATTGACTCCATAAAATTTTCATATTTTTGTGGCTAAGGATATTCTTACCTACTAAATAGGCTCATTGATTTGCAGCATCCATGTATCCAGGGATTAGATATCATAATTGTTTACAGAAATTGTCATATAAATGCTTGGTTATTGCAGTACTCTTACCCTGATCCTGACTTGGATATCATTCATGAATTAAAATGCTGCTCTTAGCATGGAATTCAGTTCTTTGAAGAAGCTTTTAGGAGTTTTATTAGTGTATGAAAATATGCATTTTATAGTAATACTAATGTATTAGTCACAAATAGTTCTCTCAAATGTGCATGCTAATAGTTAAAAGACAAATAAACTTTTTGATATTAATTAGGTAAAGATGTGTATGTTAGTAAAGAGAACCTTAGAGAACCCTTATTCACTGTTGTTAACCTAACTCTATATAGCTTTTTACATAAGAATGTTTAGAACACGTGGAAAATGATTTCCTCTTCTAGATAGGTAGGTGTTTAAGCAAAGGAAATAAGCTAGAGCCATGCATTTTTGTAGGATGATGATAAGGCAGTTTCCCAATAGCAAACTGCATTTCACCCAGCTTATCCCGAAAAGGCAGGATCACCTTGCACAAACCACTGGTTGTCACAGTATCCCCTATGCACGCAAATGGCCATACTATGAATCCAAAAGTACTGTAATGTTTCCAGATATATGCATGACCATATTCCCATGAAATCCCTAACTACATTGTAGGGAGTGAAAGAGAAGGAGTGATAGGAGGTTGTGATGAAAAGGAGAAGGTTTGCCATTACCACCGTTTTGATCATATATTTCATTTTTTTCCTTATTTTCTTCCATTTTTCAAAATGCACATGATTAATCGCCTATCTTATGGTTAATGCTGAAGACACCCCAGCCTCTCAAAAGTCTAGCAGGTTTGTTTCACATGTATACCAGCTTAGTTTTCTATCTAGATTTCCATGTCTCCCCTATGTGACCTGTTCTGCCTGTGAAAGTTGATAATTTGTAAGAGGCTGCACATGTTGCTGTTGTCTGTGTTTTAGAACTTTTAAAACAGGTTAAGAACATTGGGAAGAGCATCAGTCTTTGGCTACTGAGCTGCACTATAATACGGATACCGAATATTAGTTGCACAGTGTCTGAATAGAAGAGTGTTGGGCTATTGTACTGCCACTTTTCTGCAAAGCAGAACTCATGGGAGGCTGGTGTCACTGATGTCTGTTGTTTGTCAGAAACACATATGTACTCTATAAATTAATATTACAGTGGCTGAGCCAGTGAATTTTATAAAGAGAAGGTACTCTTAACACTGGGTGTTCACAGCTACTACCTATTACAGCTGCTGTTGCATCTCCATACACCTTTATTTGTTGCAACTAATTGACTACTTATGAGATATGAAAATGTCTCACATGGCTTTTCTTTATATATTTTTTCTATATTTCAAGTTGAAAGTCTTTTTGAGGATGTTTTGAATTCACTGGTAGGATTATTCAGTATGGGTTATGTCTCCACTTGCTTTGCTAAGTAATAATCTATTTGAATATTGTAGATTTGTTGCAAAACTATCATATCTGTTAAGATGTGCCTAGTTCTCATCACACATTGTCCTTAAGGGACAATTCATTATGCTAAACACAAGTGGGGACTGTTGTAGATTTTAATCGCAGTAGGTTTTCCAAGCCTTTTGCTAGGGCCAAGAATCTGAAACACATTTCCAAATTGATGAGCTGGATTTCCTATGGCAAGAGAAATTATTTTAAAAATATTATGTCAGATGTATTAGAAACCATGAAAAAGTGAAGCACTACTTTCATAACACCTGTAAAGTTAGCCAGTGGTAGCTTTTCTTAATTTGTGTTTCCATAATGAACATGTCTGAAATATGTAACTTTTACATTGTTTGAATTGCTCAAAAATACAAAGTTAACGTTGTATCTATCTTTCAGGCACCACCCGCTGCCTCTCAACGACCATCAAAACCAGTCCCTGGACTCTCCAGCTGCAAGATTTGTGGCCGCAACTTTGCACCCGACCGAATTGAAAAACATGAAACCATCTGCTCTAAATCACAGACCAAGGCTAAGAAACGAAAGGTAAAGTAACTGGGAACAAACATTTTGATATATATATTTATTTTATGTTTATTATGCTTAGTCGCTGTCTCCCTTGTCAGCGAGGTAGCGCAAGGAAACAGACAAAAGAATGGCCCAACCCACCCACATATACATAAATGCCCACACACACACATGTACATAACAATACCTTTCAACGTATACATACATATACATACACAGACGTATACATTTATACACATGTACATATTCATACTTGCTGCCTTCCTCCATTACAGTCGCTACCCTGCCACACTTGAAACAGCACTCCCCTCCCCCCGCGCATGTGCAAGGTAGCACTAGGAAAAGACAGCAAAGGCCACATTCGTTCACATTCAGTTTCTAGCTGTCATGTATAATGCACTGAAACCACAGCTCCCTTTCCACATCCAGACTTCACATGCCCTTGTTCAATCCATTGACAGCATGCCGAACCCGGTATATTTCCAGTTCACTCAATTCCTTGCACGCCTTTCACCCTCCTGTATGTTCAGGCCCCGATCGCTCAAAATCTTTTTCACTCCATCCTTCCATCTCCAGTTTGGTCCCCTTCTTCTCTTTGTTCCCTCCACCTCTGACTCATATATCCTCTTTGTCAATCTTTCCTCACTCTTTCTCTCCATGTGACCAAACCATTTCACACTCTTTTTATTAACACACATCTCTCTTACTCTTCCATTACTTACTTGATCAAACCACATATCGTCCTGAAGCATTTCATTTCCAACACATCCACCCTCCACACAACCTTATCCATAGTCCTTGCTGCGCAGCCATACAACATTGTTGGAACCACTATTCCTTCAAACATATCCATTTTTGCTCCGAGATAACGTTCTCGCCTTCCACACATTCTTCAATGCTTTCAGAACCCTCGCCCCTTCCCCCACCCAGTGACTCACTTCCGTTTCCATGGTTCCATCTGCAGCTAAATCCACTCCCAGATACCGAAAACACTTCACTTCCTCCAGTTTTTCTCCATTCAAACTCACCTCCCAGTTCACTTGTCCCTCAACCCTACTGAACCTAATAACCTCGCTCTTATTCACATTTATTCTCAGCTTTCTTCTTTCACACACTTTACCAAACTCAGTCACCAACTTCTGCAGTTTCTGACCTGAATCAGCCACCAGTGCTCTGTCATCAGCAAACAACAACTGACTCACTTCCCAAGCCTTCTCGTCCTCAACAGACTGCATACTTGCCCCTCTTTCCAAAACTCTTGCATTCACCTCCCTAACAACTCCATCCATAAACAAATTAAGCAACCATGGAGACATCACACACCCCTGCCGCAAACCAACATTCACTGGGAACCCATATATATATATTGTAATATAATAGTAGATGGAAACCTTAAAGATTGAATCTTGCATATCATTCATATCAATGAGTGTCAAGATGGTATTTGTGAGGGATTTTGAATA
The DNA here is from genome assembly GCF_036320965.1 of Panulirus ornatus. Lineage (NCBI taxonomy): Eukaryota > Metazoa > Arthropoda > Malacostraca > Decapoda > Palinuridae > Panulirus > Panulirus ornatus. The sequence goes on from NC_092282.1 coordinate 7,774,459, forward strand.
GGGTTGTATGGACCACCTCAGAGAACAGGATTTATGTTATGAGAGGTACTTTGCCCTATTGTAAGAGGATACGTTCTCCCAGAATCATATTCTACTCTCAAGTATTAGTTAAGGCTACTCATCCTGCTTCTTACATAAGCAGTAATTTAAAAAGTGCATTAAGATTAGCAGCATTTTATTGAGCATCAGTTTTCCACTTGCATACTGCTGCCAAACAGCATTCGTTTGGGCCAAAATCACATTTGACACAAAAAATTATGACAGCATTTGAGGGGAGGGTTTATTAATGGATGCATAGAGCCAGCACTTCATTGGTTGTCAAGTTACACACCTTTGACCCAGGTAGCTGTCTTCTTTTTGCCTCACTTGCACATGGACTGCTGACATTTTGTTCATACTCATACAGTCTCTCCTTGTTACATATAACATTGAACAACACTTTACACGCAGTGTCATATGAAGCCTCGAATGGTTTGTGTTTTGTTCGTTGGGAGTGACTATCCACTTAATGTGGTTGGAGGCTGTGAGGTGGACTCATGGCTGTCTGGGATTGAAAACTTCTTTGGAGATGCAGACATTCAATTCTTGGTGAGCCATTGTTCCAGTTGTGTATTATAGTGGTGCATCTTTGATGTTGCTGCTGTGTTGTCAGGGTTATGTGATTATGAGATCACTTGTTCATGTAACCTGTCCCAGTTAGTTCTTGAGTGTGGTGCTGATGTGCAGAACGTGATATTTGGTGAGGTCCGCTGCTGTTGGGGTAGGTTGGGAGTTTGGTTGGTTTGTTGCATAGGTTGAGGATATTGAGAGATTGCAGTTGATGTATGAGTAAATCACCTTGGAGATCACTGATGTTTGTGTTGAACCAAGTGGAATGGTGGGCATTGAAATCCCCACAGAAGTGGGGAATGCTGACGAGGTTCTCCCACTGGGGAGTGTATCTTTGGGGGCAGGTGGGAGGATTAGGTTTTACATATGCTGTAAATGTTTTGGACATTGACAAAATTGTTTATACTCTCAGCATTTTCTTTGATCCCTGATGTGTAAAATTAAAAACAAAGCATAAAAGTAATACTCAATTTTAAGAGGGTCAGCAGTTGAATATCTTTTAGCATACCCCATAGAATTGATCTAAGTATGTGTGCATATTCTATATTAATTTGTTGATCTCTGATTATACATTTGTATTTCATTATTCAGTTTGTCTAGTATGGCTAGGCCCAGACAGGTGAGAAGTGATTAGCTTGGCTGGTTTTCTGCTGTGGCGGTAAAATAGTCTGATGTACATTATGAGTTTCTCTCCCCTTATAAACCCAAACCAGACATAGCTTTACACCACAGTGTGCCAATTGTTTTAAAGGTGATAAAGGTTATTAATAATGATATACTCAGTTTTCACTCATTAAAATTCCGAGGTACATTTTTATCCTGAGAAATTTCCGTACAAATGTCCATTTATATTGGCTTAAAAATATCTATGACAAACATTGCTCTTTACTAATTTACTGTTTTTTTCCCCCTTGGATCAGCATAAGGTTGGTTAAATTGGTATTATCTTTGTTGCATGTTTCACATTCTAAGATACTGCATGACTTTAGGGATCTGGATGTGTATACCTACAACACTTTTTAGTTTATTTGCTTATTCTTAGGACTGGCATACAGTCATAGTGGACTTCATTCTTCTTCTCTTAATTTGCTAAAGCAATTAGAGGACAAATAATGGACTGACTGTTCCTGTCTCCATATTTTTTCAAGTTTTGACATGCCATTTTTTATCAGCTCCCTTCAAAGCCAAAAATTCCATCCCTTAAACATTGGTCCACTGATATTACCACATTACTGTTTGCTAAAGAGAAGTAGTCAGTTTAAGGATGCTTGCCAGAACTTTCACTGTGATACTCATGCCTTCTCACTTGCAAGGCATGGATACATATTTTCTTAAGATGTAAGAAAGCATTTTGTCCTTGTTCATTTCTCATGAAAAAATCATCATTACTTATAAGAATACAAAGATATTCATGATTCAAGTATCACAGGAACCATTTCTGTATGAAAAGTACTGTTCACAAGCTTAGAAACACTGAATTTAAGTAATTGATATTAGAAAAGTTTGAGTTAGAATATGCATGTAAATGTGGACTTTTGAGTTGGGCATCCACTCTCATGATATAGAGAGACACACATGGGCACACCTTACCATATCAGTTAGAATCTTGGGACTCCCTCATGTTTGTAGATTTCATCACATTAGTAAGGGCTGAGAGTGCAAATGCTTAGTATTGAAATTTATTGGATCATCTGTTGTCAAGATAATAATGTTTTCTTGTAGACAGGTAGAACTGAAAGTATTAGAAACTTTACTATACTTTTATGGACAAAATTGATCTTAACCTGTACTAAATATTTGTACATTACATTCTCCCCTATCCCTGGGGATAGGGGAGAAAGAATACTTCCCACACATTCCTCACGTGTCGTAGAAGGCGACTAAAGGGGACGGGAGTGGGGGGCTAGAAACCCTCCCCTCCTTGTATTTTGACTTTCTAAAAGGGGAAACAGAAGAAGGAGTCACGCGGGGAGTGCTCATCCTCCTCGAAGGCTCAGATTGGGGTGTCTAAATGTGTGTGGATGTAACCAAGATGAGAAAAAAGGAGAGATAGGTAGTATGTTTGAGGAAAGGAACCTGGATGTTTTGGCTCTGAGTGAAATGAAGCTCAAGGGTAAAGGGGAAGAGTGTTTGGGAATGTCTTGAGAGTAAAGTCAGGAGTTAGTGAGAGGACAAGAGCAAGGGAAGGAGTAGCACTACTCCTGAAACAGGAGTGGTGGGAGTATGTGATAGAGTGTAAGAAAGTAAACTCTAGATTGATATGGGTAAAACTGAAAGTTGATGGAGAGATGGGTGGTTATTGGTGCATATGCACCTGGGCATGAGAGTAGCTGAATAAGTGTGTTAGTGGTTTTGATGCACGAGACCGGGTTATAGTGATGGGTGATTTGAATGCAAAGGCGAGTAATGTGGCAGTTGAGGAAATAATTGGTATACATGGGGTGTTCATTGTAAATGGAAATGGGGAAGAGCTTGTAGATTTGTGCTGAAAAAGGACTGGTGATTGTGAATACCTGGTTCAAAAAGAGAGATATACATAAGTATATGTATGTAAGTAGGAGAGATGGCCAGAGAGCGTTATTGGATTACGTGTTAATTGATAGGCATACGAAAGAGAGACTTTTGGATGTAAATGTGCTGAGAGGTGCAACTGGAGGGATATCTGATCATTATCTTGTGGAGGCGAAGGTGAAGATTTGTAGAGGTTTTCAGAAAAGGAGACTTGTGTGAGGAAGTACCAGGAGAGACTGGGTACAGAATGGAAAAAGGTGAGAACAAAGGAGGAAAGGGGAGTGGGGGAGGAATGGGATGTATTTAGGGAAGCAGAGATGGCTTGCGCAAAAGATGCTTGTGGCATGAGAAGCGTGGGAGGTGGACAGATTAGAAAGGGTAGTGAGTGGTGGGATGAAGACGTAAGATTATTAGTGAAAGAGAAGAGAGAGGCATTTGGACGATTTTTGCAGGGAAATAATGCAAATGAGTGGGAGATGTATAAAGGAAAGAGGCAAGAGGTCAAGAGGAAGGTGCAAGAGGTGAAAAAGAGGGCAAATGGAGAGATTGGGTGAGAGAGTATCATTAAATTTTAGGGAGAATAAAAAGACGTTTTGGAAGGAGGTAAATAATGTGCATAAGACAAGGGAACAAATGGGAACTTCAGTGAAGGGGGCTAATGGGGAGGTGATAACAAGTAGTGGTGATGTGACAAGGAGATGGAGTGAGTATTTTGAAGGTTTGTTGAATGTGTTTGATGATAGAGTGGCAGATATAGGGTGTTTTGGTCGAGGTGGTATGCAGAGTGAGAGGGTTAGGGAAAATGATTTGGTAAACAGAGAATAGGTAGTAAAAGCTTTGTGGAAGATGAAAGCCGGCAAGGCAGCGGGTTTGGATGGTATTGCAGTGGAATTTATTAAGAAAGGGGATGACTGTATTGTTGACTGGTTGGTAAGGTTATTTAATGTATGTATGTAATGTATGTGTGGTTCCAACAATGTTGTATGGTTGCGAGGCGTGGGCTATGGATAGAGTTGTGCGCAGGAGGATGGATGTGCTGGAAATGAGATGTTTGAGGACAATGTGTGGTGTGAGGTGGTTTGATCGAGTAAGTAACGTAAGGGTAAGAGAGATGTGTGGAAATAAAAAGAGCGTGGTTGAGAGAGCAGGAGAGGGTGTTTTGAAATGGTTTGGGCACATGGAGAGAATGAGTGAGGAAAGATTGACCAAGAGGATATATGTGTCGGAGGTGGAGGGAACGAGGAGAAGAGGGAGACCAAATTGGAGGTGGAAAGATGGAGTGAAAAAGATTTTGTGTGATCGGGGCCTGAACATGCAGGAGGGTGAAAGGTGGGCAAGGAATAGAGTGAATTGGAGCGATGTGGTATACCGGGGTTGATGTGCTGTCAGTGGATTGAATCAGGGCATGTGAAGCGTCTGGGGTAAACCATGGAAAGCTGTGTAGGTATGTATATTTGCGTGTGTGGACGTATGTATATACATGTGTATGGGGGTGGGTTGGGCCATTTCTTTCGTCTGTTTCCTTGCGCTACCTCGCAAACGCGGGAGACAGCGACCATTGTACAAAGGCAAAGGGGATAAGAGTGAGTGCTCAAATTAAAGAGGTATAAGTTTGGTGAGTATTTCTGGTAAATTATATGGGAGGGTATTGATTGAGAGGGTGAAGGCATGTACAGACCATCAGATTGGGGAAGAGCAGTGTGGTTTCAGAAGTGGTAGAGGATGTGTGGCTCAGGTGTTTGCTTTGAAGAATGTATGAGAAATACTTAGAAAAGCAAATGGATTTGTATGTAGCATTTATGGATCTGGAGAAGGCATATGACAGAGTTGATAGAGATGCTCTGTGGAAGGTATTAAGAATATATGGTGTGGGAGGCAAGTTGATAGAAGCAGTGAAAAGTTTTTATCGAGGATGTAAGGCATGTGTACGTGTAGGAAGAGAGGAAAGTGATTGGTTCTCAGTGAAAGTAGGTTTGCGACAGGGGTGTGTGATGTCTCCATGGTTGTTTAATTTGTTTATGGATGGGGTTGTTAGGGAGGTGAATTTTGGAAAGAGGGGCAAGTATGCAGTCTGTTGTGGGTGAGAGAGCTTGGGAAGTGAGTCAGTTGTTGTTCACTGATGATACAGCGCTGGTGGCTGATTCATGTGAGAAACTGCAGAAGCTGGTGACTGAGTTTGGTAAAGTGTGTGAAAGAAGAAAGTTGAGAGTAAATGTGAATAAGAGCAAGGTTATTAGGTACAGTAGGGTTGAGGGTCAAGTCAATTAGGAGGTAAGTTTGAATGGAGAAAAACTGGAGGAAGTGAAGTGTTTTAGATATCTGGGAAGGGATTTGGCAGCGGATGGAACCATGGAAGCAGAAGTGAATCATAGGGTGGGGGAGGGGGCGAAAATTTTAGGAGCGTTGAAGAATGTGTGGAAGTCGAGAACATTATCTCGGAAGGCAAAAATGGGTATGTTTGAAGGAATAGTGGTTCCAACAATGTTGTATGGTTGCGAGGTGTGGGCTATGGATAGAGTTGTGCGCAGGAAAGTGGATGTGCTGGAAATGAGATGTTTGAGGACAATATGTGGTGTGAGGTGGTTTGATCGAGTGAGTAATAATAGGGTAAGAGATGTGTGGTAATAAAAAGTGTGGTTGAGAGAGCAGAAGAGGGTGTTTTGAAATGGTTTGGGCACATGGAGAGAATGAGTGAGGAAAGATTGACTGAGAGGATATGTGTGTTTGAGGTGGAGGGAATGAGGAGAAGTGGGAGACCAAATTGGAGGTGGAAAGATGGAGTGAAAAAGATTTTGAGTGATGCAGGAGGATGAAAGGCGTGCAAGGAATAGAGTGAATTGGAACGATGTGGTATACCGGGGTTGACGTGCTGTCAATGGATTGAACCAGGGCACGTGAAGCGTCTGGGGTAAACCATGGAAAGTTCTGTGGGGCCTGGATGTGGAAAGGGAGCTGTGTTTTCGGTGCATTATTACATGACAGTTAGAGACTGAGTGTGAACGAATAGGGCCTTTGTTGTCTTCCTAGCGCTACCTCGCGCACATGAGGGGGGAGGGGGTTGTTATTACGTGTGGCGGGATGGTGATGGGAATGAATGAAGGCAGACTATGAATTATGTACATGTGTATATATATGTATATGTTTGTGTGTATATATATATGTATACGTTGAGATGTATAGGTACGTATATTTGCGTGTGTGGACGTGTATGTATATACATGTGTATGTGGGTGGGTTGGGCCATTCTTTTGTCTGTTTCCTTGCGCTACCTCGCTAATGTGGGAGACAGCGACAAAGCAAAATAAATAAATAATAATAAATATACATGAACTAAAATCAAAAGAGCTCCACTTTACTGTTATTTGTCATAAATGTTATATTAGGATACTGTATTGGCATTGAATACCCTTTGGTAAATACCTTCTGCATTTTGCAATTATTGCTGTGGTGTGTAAATGCATGAGAATCTGTTGGCATGAAGAACAGCTTTCCTTGTGTCATCAATTTGGAAAGAAAGTGAATATGAAAATAGATACAGAAACAAGCATTAACCATAGCCAAGTACAGATACACAACTTGATATTGTCCTCAGCTGTTTTGTCATGTCACATAATTAAGGACTTGAATGCTGCCTCGCAAATGCAGGAAAAGGCAAATTTGTATGAAGAAAGAATACTTCCTATGTATTCCCTGCGTATTGTAAAAGTCAGCTAAAAGGGGAGGGAGCGTGGGGCTGCAAATCCTTCCCTCCAGGTTTTACTTTATATATATATATATATATATATATATATATATATATATATATGGTGGATGTGTTGGAAATGAAATGTTTGAGGACAGAATGTGGTGTGAGATGGTTTGATTGAATGAGTAATGAAAGGGTAAGAGAGATTTGCAGAAATAAAAGGAGTGTGGTTGAGAGAGCAGAAGAGGGTGTGTTGAACGGTTTGAACATATGGAGAGAATGAGTGATTAAAGATTGACAAAGAGGATATATGTGTCAGAGGTGGAGGGAACAAGATGCAGGAGACCAAATTGGTGTTGGAAGGATGGAGTGAAAAAGATTTTGAGCAATCAGGGCTTGAATATACAGGAGGGTGGGAAGCGTGTAAGGAACAGAGTGACTTTGAACGTTGTGGTATACCAGGGTCGACGTGCTGTCAGATGGACTGAACCAGGACATGTGAAACATTGGGTAAACCCATGGAAAGGTCTGTGGGGCTTGAATGTGGACAGGGAGCTGTGGTTTTGGAGCATTACACATGACAGCTAGAAGCTGAGTGTGAACAATTGTGGCCTTTTTTTTTTGTCTGTTTTCTTAACACTACCTCGCTGATGGGGGAACCGATTATGTACAATGAAAAAAATATAAAAAATATATATATATATATATTTTTCTTTGCATACTATTTGCCATTTCCCGCGTTAGCGAGGTAGCGTTATGAACAGAGGACTGAGCCTTTAAGGAAATATCCTCACTTGGCCCCCTTCTCTGTTCCTTTCTTTTGGAAAATTAAAAACGAGAGGGGAGGATTTCCAGCCCCCCGCTCCCATATATATATATATATGTATATATATATATATATATATATATATATATATATATATATATATATATATATATATATGAACGCGCACCTTCATGGAGCATACAAAGCTCCAACAGCCAGGATCGAAACTGGGACCCCTTGTGCAAGAGGCAGGCATGCTAACCGCTAGGCTAAGGGACTGTGCGTTCATATACACTTTATTCGTATTCATATAACTCCGCGTTGTACAGTCAGGTTCGATAAAACGCTATCAGCTGGCTATGTGTTCTGTTCGGAAACAACCGATAGACCCCGTTGCTCACCATTGTGAGACGAAGGGTATTCGAGTACTTAGTATTTCGAATAGTTGTTTCCTATTATATAGTCCCTTAGCCTAGCGGTTAGCATGCCTGCCTCTTGCACAAGGGGTCCCAGGTTCGATCCTGGCTGTTGGAGCTTTGTATGTTCTATGAAGGTGCGCGTTCATATACACTTTATTCGTATATATATATATATATATATATATATATATATATATATATATATCCCTGGGGATAGGGGAGAAAGAATACTTCCCATGTATTCCCTGCGTGTCGTAGAAGGCGACTAAAAGGGGAGGGAGCGGGTGGCTGGAAATCCTCCCCTCTCATTTTTTTTTTTCAATTTTCCAAAAGAAGGAACAGAGAAGGGGGCCAGGTGAGGATTTTCCCTCTAAGGCCCAGTCCTCTGTTCTTAACGCTACCTCGCGAACGCGGGAAATGGCGAATCGTATGAAAAAATATATATATATATATATATATATATATATATATATATATATATATATATATATATATATATATATATATATATATATATATATTATCCCTGGGGATAGGGGATTAAGAATACTTCCCATGTATTCCCTGCGTGTCGTAGAAGGCGACTAAAAGGGGAGGGAGCGGGGGGGCTGGAAATCCTTCCCTCTCTCTTTTTTTTTTTTCCCCCCCAAAAAGAAGGAACAGAGGGGGCCAGGTGAGGATATTCCAAAAAAAGGCCCAGTCCTCTGTTCTTAACGCTACCTTGCTAGCGCGGGAAATGGCGATTAGTTTAAAAGAAAAAAGTATATATGTATATATATATATATATATATATATATATATATATAATATATATATATACATATATATATATATATATATATATAGCCAAAAAAAAAAAAAAAAAAAAAAAAAAAAAATATATATATATATATATATATATATATATATATATATATATATATATATATATTATATATATATATATATATATATATATATATATATATATATATATATATATATATATATATATATATTTTTGCATTGTCACTGTCTCCCGCGTTTGCGAGGTAGCACAAGGGAACAGACGAAAGAAATGGCCCAACCCACCCCCATACACATGTATATACATACGTCCACACACGCATATATACATACCTACACAGCTTTCCATGGTTTACCCCAGACGCTTCACATGCCCTGATTCAATCCACTGACAGCACGTCAACCCCGGTATACCACATCGATCCAGTTCACTCTATTCCTTGCCCTCCTTTCACCCTCCTGCATGTTCAGGCCCCGATCACACAAAATCTTTTTCACTCCATCTTTCCACCTCCAATTTGGTCTCCCACTTCTCGTTCCCTCCACCTCTGACACATATATCCTCTTGGTCAATCTTTCCTCACTCATTCTCTCCATGTGCCCAAACCATTTCAAAACACCCTCTTCTGCTCTCTCAACCACGCTCTTTTTATTTCCACACATCTCTCTTACCCTTACGTTACTTACTCGATCAAACCACCTCACACCACACACTGTCCTCAAACATCTCATTTCCAGCACATCCATCCTCCTGCGCACAACTCTCTCCATAGCCCACGCCTCGCAACCATACAACATTGTTGGAACCACTATTCCTTCAAACATACCCATTTTTGCTTTCCGAGATAATGTTCTCAACTTCCACACATTCTTCAGGGCTCCCAGGATTTTCGCCCCCTCCCCCACCCTATGATCCACTTCCGCTTCCATGGTTCCATCCACTGCCAGATCCACTCCCAGATATCTAAAACACTTTACTTCCTCCAGTTTTTCTCCATTCAAACTTACCTCCCAATTGACTTGACCCTCAACCCTACTGTACCTAATAACCTTGCTCTTATTCACATTTACTCTTAACTTTCTTCTTTCACACACTTTACCAGACTCAGTCACCAGCTTCTGCAGTTTCTCACATGAATCAGCCACCAGCGCTGTATCATCAGCGAACAACAACTGACTCACTTCCCAAGCTCTCTCATCCCCAACAGACTTCATATATATATATATATAGTGTGAACGAATGGGGCCTTTGGTAGCTTTTCCTAGTGCTACCTCGCACACATGAGGGGGGAGGGGGTTGTTATTCCATGTGTGGTGAGGTGGCGATGGGAACAAATAAAGGCAGACAGTATGAATTATGTACATGTGTATATATGTATATGTCTGTGTGTGTATATATATGTGTACATTGAGATGTATAGGTGTGTATATTTGCGTGTGTGGACGTGTATGTATATACATGTGTATGTGGGCAGGTTGGGCCATTCTTTCGTCTGTTTCCTTGCGCTACCTCGCTAACACGGGAGACAGCGACAAAGCAAAATAATAATAATAATTTTTTTTTTCTTTGTCGCTGTCTCCCGCGTTTGCGAGGTAGTGCAAGGAAACAGACGAAAGAAATGGCCCAACCCACCCCCATACACATGTATATACATACACGTCCACACACGCAAATATACATACCTACACAGCTTTCCATGGTTTACCCCAGACACTTCACATGCCCTGATTCAATCCACTGACAGCACGTCAACCCTGGTATACCACATCGATCCAATTCACTCTATTCCTTGCCCGCATTTCACCCTCCTGCATGTTCAGGCCTCTCTTCCTACACGTACACATGCCTTACATCCTCGATAAAAACTTTTCACTGCTTCCAACAACTTGCCACCCACACCATATATTCTTAATACCTTCCACAGAGCATCTCTATCAACTCTATCATATGCCTTCTCCAGATCCATAAATGCTATATACAAATCCATTTGCTTTTCTAAGTATTTCTCACATACATTCAAAGCAAACACCTGATCCACACATCCTCTACCACTTCTGAAACCACACTGCTCTTCCCCAATCTGATGCTCTGTACATGCCTTCACCCTCTCAATCAATACCCTCCCATATAATTTACCAGGAATACTCAACAAACTTATCCCTCTGTAATTTGAGCACTCACTCTTATCCCCATTGCCTTTGTACATAATAATATATATATATATATATATATATATATATATATATATATATATATATATATATATATATATATATATGTGTGTATATATATATATATATATATGTGTGTGTATATATATATATATATATATATTCTTTCTTTCTTTTAAACTATCCGCCATTTCCCGCATTAGCGAGGTAGCGTTAAGAACAGAGGACTGGGCCTTTGTGGAATATCCTCACCTGGCCCCCCTCTGTTCCTTCTTTTGGAAAATTAAAAAAAAGAAAAAAAAAAAAAACGAGAGGGGAGGATTTCCAGCCTCCCGCTCCCTCCCCTTTTAGTCGCCTTCTACGACACGCAGGGAATACGTGGGAAGTATTCTTTCTCCCCTATCCCCAGGGATAATATATATATATATATATACATATTTTGCCGCTGTCTCCCGCGTTTGCGAGGTAGCGCAAGGAAACAGACGAAAGAAATGGCTCAACCCACCCCCATACACATGTATGTACATACGTCCACACACGCAAATATACATACCTACACAGCTTTCCATGGTTTACCCCAGACGCTTCACATGCCCTGATTCAATCCACTGACAGCACGTCAACCCCGGTATACCACATCGATCCAATTCACTCTATTCCTTGCCCTCCTTTCACCCTCCTGCATGTTCAGGCCCCGATCACACAAAATCTTTTTCACTCCATCTTTCCACCTCCAATTTGGTCTCCCACTTCTCCTCGTTCCCTCCACCTCTGACACATATATCCTCTTGGTCATTCTTTCCTCACTCATTCTCTCCATGTGCCCAAACCATTTCAAAACACCCTCTTCTGCTCTCTCAACCACGCTCTTTTTATTTCCACACATCTCTCTTACCCTTACGTCACTTACTCGATCAAACCACCTCACACCACACATTGTCCTCAAACATCTCATTTCCAGCACATCCATCCTCCTGTGCACAACTCTATCCATAGCCCACGCCTCGCAACCATACAGAATTGTTGGAACCACTATTCCTTCAAACATACCCATTTTTGCTTTCCGAGATAATGTTCTCGACTTCCACACATTCTTCAAGGCTCCCAGGATTTTCGCCCCCTCCCCCACCCTATGATCCACTTCCGCTTCCATGGTTCCATCCACTGCCAGATCCACTCCCAGATATCTAAAACACTTTACTTCCTCCAGTTTTGCTCCATTCAAACTTATCTCCCAATTGACTTGACCCTCAACCCTACTGTACCCAATAACCTTGCTCTTATTCACATTTACTCTTAACTTTCTTCTTTCACACACTTTACCAAACTCAGTCACCAGCTTCTGCAGTTTCTCACGTGAATCAGCCACCAGCGCTGTATCATCAGCGAACAACAACTGACTCACTTCCCAAGCTCTCTCATCCCCAACAGACTTCATACTTGCCCCTCTTTCCAAAACTCTTGCATTTACCTCCCTAACAACCCCATCCATAAACAAATTAAACAACCATGGAGACATCACACACCCTGCCGCAAACCTACATTCACTGAGAACCAATCACTTTCCTCTCTTCCTACACGTACACATGCCTTACATCCTCGATAAAAACTTTTCACTGCTTCTAACAACTTGCCTCCCACACCATATATTCTTAATACCTTCCACAGAGCATCTCTATTAACTCTATCATTTTTTTTTTTTTTGCTTTGTCGCTGTCTCCCGCGTTTGCGAGGTAGCGCAAGGAAACAGACGAAAGAAATGGCCCAACCCACCCCCATACACATGTATATACATACGTCCACACACGCAAATATACATACCTACACAGCTTTCCATGGTTTACCCCAGACGCTTCACATGCCCTGATTCAATCCACTGACAGCACGTCAACCCCGGTATACCACATCGCTCCAATTCACTCTATTCCTTGCCCTCCTTTCACCCTCCTGCATGTTCAGGCCCCGATCACACAAAGTCTTTTTCACTCCATCTTTCCACCTCCAATTTGGTCTCCCTCTTCTCCTCATTCCCTCCACCTCCGACACATATATCCTCTTGGTCAATCTTTCCTCACTCATTCTCTCCATGTGCCCAAACCATTTCAAAACACCCTCTTCTGCTCTCTCAACCACGCTCTTTTTATTTCCACACATCTCTCTTACCCTTACGTTACTTACTCGATCAAACCACCTCACACCACACATTGTCCTCAAACATCTCATTTCCAGCACATCCATCCTCCTGCGCACAACTCTATCCATAGCCCACGTCTCGCAACCATACAACATTGTTGGAACCACTATTCCTTCAAACATAGCCATTTTTGCTTTCCGAGATAATGTTCTCGACTTCCACACATTCTTCAAGGCTCCCAGAATTTTCACCCCCTCCCCCACCCTATGATCCACTTCCGCTTCCATGGTTCCATCCGCTGCCAGATCCACTCCCAGATATCTAAAACACTTCACTTCCTCCAGTTTTTCTCCATTCAAACTCACCTCTCAATTGACTTGACCCTCAACCCTACTGTACCTAATAACCTTGCTCTTATTCACATTTACTCTTAACTTTCTTCTTTCACACACTTTACCAGACTCAGTCACCAGCTTCTGCAGTTTCTCACAAGAATCAGCCACCAGCGCTGTATCATCAGTGAACAACAACTGACTCACTTCCCAAGCTCTCTCATCCCCAACAGACTTCATACTTGCCCCTCTTTCCAAAACTCTTGCATTCACCTTCCTAACAACCCCATCCATAAACAAATTAAACAACCATGGAGACATCACACACCCCTGCCGCAAACCTACATTCACTGAGAACCAATCACTTTCCTCTCTTCCTACACGTACACATGCCTTACATCCTCGATAAAAACTTTTCACTGCTTCTAACAACTTGCCTCCCACACCATATATTCTTAATACCTTCCACAGAGCATCTCTATCAACTCTATCTTATGCCTTCTCCAGATCCATAAATGCTACATACAAATCCATTTGCTGATATATATATATATATATATATATATATATATAGGTAGCGCAAGGAAACAGACGAAAGAATGGCCCAACCCACCCACATACATATGTATATACATACATGTCCACACACGCAAATATACATACCTATACATCTCAACGTATACATATATATACACACACAGACATATACACGTACATAATTCATACTATCTGCCTTTATTCATTCCCATCGCCACCCCGCCACGCATGAAATAACTCCCTCCCCCCGCATGTGCGCGAGGTAGCACTAGGAAAAGACAACAAAGGCCACATTCGTTCACACTCAGTCTCTAGCTGTCATGTATAATGCACCAAAACCACAACTCCCTTTCAACATTGACCCCAGTATATACCACATCGTTCCAATCTTTCCTCACTCATTCTCTCCAAATGACCAAACCATTTCAAAACACCCTCTTCTCCTCTCTCAACCACACTTTTTATTACCACACATCTCTCTTACCCTTTCATTACTGACTCGATCAAACCACCTCACACCACATATTGTCCTCAAACATCTCATTTCCAGCACATCCACCCTCCTGCGCACAACTCTATCTATAGCCCACGCCTCGCAACCATACAACATTGTTGGAACAACTATTCCTTCAAACATACCCATTTTTGCCTTCCGAGATAATGTTCTCAATTTCCATACATTCTTCAACGCTCCCAGAACTTTCGCTCCCTCCCCACCCTATGATTCACTTCCGTTTCCATGGTTCCATCCACTGCCAAGTCCACTCCCAGATGTCTAAAACACTTCACTTCCTCCAGTTTTTCTCCATTCAAACTTACCTCCCAATTGACTTGTCCCTCAACCCTACTGTACCTAATAACCTTGCTCTTATTCACATTTACTCTCAGCTTTCTTCTTTCACACACTTTACCAAACTCAGTCACCAGCTTCTGCAGTTTCTCACCCGAATCAGCCACCAGCACTGTATCATCAGCGAACAACAACTGACTCACTTTCCAAGCTCTCTCATCTCCAACAGACTGCATACTTGCCCCTCTTTCCAAGACTTGCATTCACTTCCCTATCAACCATATCCATGAACAAATTAAACAATCATGGAGACATCACACTCCCCTGCCGCAAACCAACATTCACTGAGAACCAATCACTTTCCTCTCTTCCTACACGTACACATGCCTTACATCCTCGATAAAAACTTTTCACTGCTTCTGACAACTTACCTCCCTCACCATATATTCTTAATACCTTCCACAGAGCGTCTCTATCAACTCTATCATATGCCTTCTCCAGATATATAAATGCTACATACAAATCCATTTGCTTTTCTAAGTATTTCTCACATACATTTTTCAAAGCAAATGCCTGATCCACACATCCTCTGCCACTTTTGAAACCACACTGCTCTTCCCCAATCTGATGCTCTGTACATGCCTTCACCCTCTCAATCAATACCCTCCCATATAATTTACCAGGAATTTGAGCACTCACTTTTATACCCTTTGCTTTTGTACATTGGCACTATGCAAGCATTCCGCCAATCCTCAGGCACCTCACCATGAGTCATACATACATTAAGTAACCTTACCAACCAGTCAACAATACAGTCACCCCCTTTTTTAATATATTCCACTGCAATACCATCCAAACCTGCTGCCTTGCCGGCTTTCATCTTCCGCAAAGTTTTTACTACCTCTTCTCTGTTTACCAAATCATTCTCCCTAACCCTCTCACTTTGCACACTACCTCGATTAAAACACATTCAACAAACTTTCAAAATAGTCACTTTATCTCCTTCTCACATCACCACTACTTGTTATCACCTCCCCATTAGCCCCCTTCACTGATGTTCCCATTCGTTCCCCTCTCTTTTTTTTTTTCTTTTTTTCCCACAAAAGAAGGAACAGAGAAGGGGGCCAGGTGAGGATATTCCCTCAAAGGTTCAGTCCTCTGTTCTTAATGCTACCTCGCTAATGCAGGAAAATTCGAATAGTATGAAAGAAAGAAATATATATATATATATTCATTTATTGTACTTGATTGCCACTTCCAGCATTAGTGAGGTAGCACCAGGAAACTGATGAAGAGACCTATCTCTCATATACACACATATTTACTTACACACACACACATGTATATTTTTATTATACTTAGTCACTGTCTCCCGCGTTTGTAAGGTAGCGTACAGAAACAGACGAAAGAATGGCCCAAAGCAACCACATAAACACCCACACACGTGCACATATACATACCTATACATTTCAGCATATATATACACAGACATATACACATGTGCACGCTCATATATAATTTTTTCTTACATATCCTGCCATAGAATCACAAAAACATGCCTTTACTGGAGATAAATCATAAATTACATGAGATGACCAAACACTGAGGACACCCTGTAGGTGTAAGCTCTGAAATCTTGGTTCTCAGTCACAGTAACAAGACACAGCTAGTCATGTAATAGATTTGGTTTGTTCAGTTTTTGTGTTTTGGATGGTCTTAATTTTCAGTGTATATTTTCCTGTTTATAGATTCTAAAATATTTATTTTCATATCGTACTCCAATGACAGGCTTTATTCAGCTCTTCCATGTTCCATTCTTAATTTCATTTTAAATTATTTCATTCCACTTGCAGTAACAGTAGGAATATTGCAATATGTTTTCCTGTTAGTCTACATTTGTTAAGAAACACTGAACTGCATTTACAGTTTTGAATTAATTTTACTAAAGCATATGTACTTAGGTTTGATTTCTTAGATATTTCATAACAGTGACTTGTTATATACTATGGTTAAAAATATATATGAGTTTCCTTTTCAGTAATATGTAATTCTGGTATAGCTGTTTCCTAAGCACAGATAACTACACACATTCTATGTTAACATTAAGTAAGATGACAGTTCAAGATATGAAATCCTACACTTTTTTGCACTTGCAATATGTGTAATTGCAGTGTCAAATTCCCATCAGAAAATATGGAACACATTTTCAATAACATTATATTTACAGCATTCTCAGACTCTCAGAGCAAGCTGCAAAAGTGAAGACATTTTTCAAATGCACATCTTAATTACCAAGACCACACATAATGTATAACTAGTTACTATGTGTCTCAAGTACCAGACTAGGCATTATTGATATGGATTAGATGAAATAATTTCAGTGGGCTTTTAATATATAATCAGTGCTGTATAAACATTTAAATTGAGGTGTTGTCTTCAACATTTTTAATACAGGAACACCACTCCTCATAATCTAAAATAATTTAGAATATGTTTAATTTGTCTGTGACCAAGATAATTACTTCCAGGTATTTGATCCTGTTAAAATGAGGACGAAGGGGACAGAAGCTGAAAAGTTTGTTGCACGAGGAAAACATTTACAAGAACGACCAAAGGTATTGTATCAAAGGAAGGTCTTTAAACTTTTGAGGGAACTACAGTACTTTTACAGTGTCAAAGAAATTTCTTCATGGTAAAAATAATATATATATATATATATATATATATATATATATATATATATATATATATATATATATAGTGAATGTAGGTTTGCGGCAGGGGTGTGTGATGTCTCCATGGTTGCTTAATTTGTTTATGGATGGGGTTGTTAGGGAGGTGAATGCAAGAGTTTTGGAAAGAGGGGCAAAAATGAAGTCTGTTGTGGATGAGAGACAGTTGTTGTTCGCTGATGATACAGCGCTGGTGGCTGATTCATGTGAGAAACTGCAGAAGCTGGTGACTGAGTTTGGTAAAGTGTGTGAATGAAGAAAGTTAAGAGTAAATGTGAATAAGAGCAAGGTTATTAGGTACAGTAGGGTTGAGGGTCAAGTCAATCGGGAGGTAAGTTTGAATGGAGAAAAACTGGAGGAAGTAAAGTGTTTTAGATATCTGGGAGTGGATCTGGCAGCGGATGGAACCACGGAAGCGGAAGTGAATCATAGGGTGGGGGAGGGGGCGAAAATCCTGGGAGCATTGGAGGATGTGTGGAAGTCGAGAACATTATCTCGGAAAGCAAAAATGGGTATGTTTGAAGGAATAATGGTTCCAACAATGTTGTATGGTTGCGAGGCGTGGGCTATGGATAGAGTTGTGTGCAGGAGGGTGGATGTGCTGGAAATGAGATGTTTAAGGACAATGTGTGGTGTGAGGTGGTTTGATCGAGTAACGTAAGGGTAAGAGAGATGTGTGGAAATAAAAAGAGCGTGGTTGAGAGAGCAGAAGAGGGTGTTTTGAAATGGTTTGGTCACATGGAGAGAATGAGTGAGGAAAGATTGACCAAGAGGATATATGTGTCGGAGGTGGAGGGAACGAGAAGTGGGAGACCAAATTGGAGGTGGAAAGATGGAGTGAAAAAGATTTTGAGTGATTGGGGCCTGAACATGCAGGAGGGTGAAAGGTGGGCAAGGAATAGAGTGAATTGGATCGATGTGGTATACCGGGGTTGACGTGCTGTCAGTGGATTGAATCAGGGCATGTGAAGCGTATGGGGTAAACCATGGAAAGCTGTGTGGGGCCTGGATGTGGAAAGGGAGCTGTGGTTTCGGGCATTATTTGCATGACAGCTAGAGACTGAGTGTGAATGAATGAGGCCTTTGTTGTCTTTTCCTAGCGCTGCCCCGCACACATGAGGGGGGAGGGGGATGGTATTCCATGTGTGGTGAGGTGGCGATGGGAATGAATAAAGGCAGACAGTGTGAATTGTGTGCATGGGTATATATGTATGTGTCTGTGTGTGTATATATATGTGTACATTGAGATATATAGGTATGTATATTTGCATGTGTGGACGTGCGTGTATATACATGTGTATGGGGGTGGGTTGGGCCATTTCTTTCGTCTGTTTCCTTGCGCTACCTCGCAAATGCGGGAGACAGCGGCAAAGCAAAATAAATAAATAAAAATATATATATATATATATATATATATATATATATATATATATATATATATATATATCGAGGATGTAAGGCATGTGTACATGCAGGAAGAGAGGAAAGTGATTGGTTCTCAGTGAATGTAGGTTTGCGGCAGGGGTCTGTGATGTCTCCATGGTTGTTTAATTTGTTTATGGATGGGGTTGTTAGGGAGGTGAATGCAAGAGTTTTGGAAAGAGGGGCAAGTATGAAGTCTGTTGGGGATGAGAGAGCTTGGGAAGTGAGTCAGTTGTTGTTCGCTGATGATACAGCGCTGGTGGCCGATTCATGTGAGAAACTGCAGAAGCTGGTGACTGAGTTTGGTAAAGTGTGTGAAAGAAGAAAGCTAAGAGTAAATGTGAATAAGAGCAAGGTTATTAGGTACAGTAGGGTTGAGGGTCAAGTCAATTGGGAGGTAAGTTTGAATGGAGAAAAACTGGAGGAAGTAAAGTGTTTTAGATATCGCTGTCTCCCGCGTTTGCGAGGTAGCGCAATGAAACAGACGAAAAGAAATGGCCCAACCCACCCCCATACACATGTATATACATACGTCCACACACGCAAATATACATACCTACACAGCTTTCCATGGTTTACCCCAGACGCTTCACATGCCTTGATTCAATCCACTGACAGCACGTCAACCCCGGTATACCACATCGCTCCAATTCACTCTATTCCTTGCCCTCCTTTCACCCTCCTGCATGTTCAGGCCCCGATCACACAAAATCTTTTTCACTCCATCTTTCCACCTCCAATTTGGTCTCCCTCTTCTCCTCGTTCCCTCCACCTCCGACACATATATCCTCTTGGTCAATCTTTCCTCACTCATTCTCTCCATGTGACCAAACCATTTCAAAACACCCTCTCCTGCTCTCTCAACCACGCTTTTTTTATTTCCACACATCTCTCTTACCCTTACGTTACTTGCTCGATCAAACCACCTCACACCACACATTGTCCTCAAACATCTCATTTCCAGCACATCCATCCTCCTGCGCACAACTCTATCCATAGTCCACGCCTCGCAACCATACAGCATTGTTGGAACCACTATTCCTTCAAACATACCCATTTTTGCTTTCCGAGATAATGTTCTCGACTTCCACACATTCTTCAAGGCTCCCAGGATTTTCGCCCCCTCCCCCACTCTATGATCCACTTCCGCTTCCATGGTTCCATCCGCTGCCAGATCCACTCCCAGATATCTAAAACACTTCACTTCCTCCAGTTTTTCTGCATTCAAACTCACCTCCCAATTGACTTGACCCTCAACCCTACTGTACCTAATAACCTTGCTCTTATTCACATTTACAATTAACTTTCTTCTTTCACACACTTTACCAAACTCAGTCACCAGCTTCTGCAGTTTCTCACATGAATCAGCCACCAGCGCTGTATCATCAGTGAACAACAACTGACTCACTTCCCAAGCTCTCTCATCCCCAACAGACTTCATACTTGCCCCTCTTTCCAAAACTCTTGCATTCACCTCCCTAACAACCCCATCCATAAACAAATTAAACAACCATGGAGACATCACACACCCCTGCCGCAAACCTACATTCACTGAGAACCAATCACTTTCCTATATATATATATATATATATATATATATATATATATATATATATATATAATATCTTTCTTTTCTTTCATACTATTCGCCATGTCCCGCATTAGCGAGGTAGTGTTAAGAACAGAGGACCGGGCCTTTGAGGGAATATCCTCACCAGGCCCCCTTCTCTGTTCCATCTTTTGGAAAATTAAAAAAAAAAAATGAACGAGAGGGGAGGATTTCCAGGCACCCACTCCCTCCCCTTTTAGTCGCCTTGTACGACACGCAGGGAATACGTGGGAAGTATTCTTTCTCCCCTATCCCCAGGGATATATATATATATATATATATATATATATATATATATATATATATATATATATAAGGGGGTGACTGTGTTGTTGACTGGTTGGTAAGGTGCTTGAGGATTGGCAGAATGCTTGCATAGTGCCATTGGACAAAGGTGAGTGCTCAAATTACAGAGGTATAAGTTTGTTGAGTATTCCTGGTAAATTATATGGGAGGATATTGATTGAGAGGGTGAAGGCATGTACAGAGCATCAGATTGGGGAAGAGCAGTGTGGCTTCAGAAGTGGTAGAGGATGTGTGGATCAGGTGTTTGCTTTGAAGAATGTATGTGAGAAATAATTAGAAAAGCAAATGGATTTGTATGTAGCATTTATGGATCTGGAGAAGGCATATGATAGAGTTGATAGAGATGCTATGTGGAAGGTATTAAGAATATATGGTGTGGGAGGCAAGGTGTTGGAAGCAGTGAAAAGTTTTTATCGAGGATGTCAGGTATGTGTATGTGTAGGAAGAGAGGAAAGTGAAAGTGGTGGGTTCTCAGTGAATGTAGGTTTGTGGCAGGGGTGTGTGATGTCTCCATGGTTGTTTAATTTGTATATGGATGGGGTTGTTAGGGAGGTGAATGCAAAAGTTTTGGAAAGGGGGCAAGTATGCAGTCTGTTGTGGATGAGAGAGCTTGGGAAGTGAGTCAGTTGTTGTTCGCTGATGATACAGCGCTGGTGGATGATTCATGTAAGAAACTGCAAAAGCTGGTGACTGTGTTTGGTAAAGTGTGTGAAAGAAGAAAGTTGAGAGTAAGTGTGAATAAGAGCAAGGTTATTAGGTACAGTAGGGTTGAGGGTCAAAGTCAACTGGCAGGTAAGTTTGAATGGAGAAAAACTAGAGGAAGTGAAGTGTTTTACATATCTGGGAGTGGATTTGGCAGCAGATGGAACCATGGAAGCGGAAGTGAATCATAGGGTGGGGGAGGGGGCGAAAATTCTGGGAGCCTTGAAGAATGTGTGGAAGTCGAGAACATTATCTCGGAAAGCAAAAATGGGTATGTTTGAAGGAATAGTGGTTCCGACAATGTTGTATGGTTGCGAGGTGTGGGCTATGGATAGAGTTGTGCACAGGAGGGTGGATGTGCTGGAAATGAGGTGTTTGAGGACAATATGTGGTGTGAGGTGGTTTGATCGAGTAAGTAATAATAGGGTAAGAGAGATGTGTGGTAATAAAAAGAGTGTGGTTGAGAGAGCAGAAGAGGGTGTTTTGAAATGGTTTGGTCACTTGGAGAGAATGAGAGGAGAGATTGACAAAGAGGATATATGTCAGAGGTGGAGAGAACAAGGAGAAGTGGGAGATCAAATTGGAAGTGGAAGGATGAAGTGAAAAAGATTTTGAGTGATCAGGGCCTGAACATGCAGGAGGGTGAAAGGCGTGCAAGGAATAGAGTGAATTGGAATGATGTGGTATACCGGGGTCAACGTGCTGTCAATGGATTGAACCAGGGCATGTGAAGTGTCTGAGGTAAACCATGGAAAGTTCTGTGGGGCTTGGATGTGGAAAGGGAGCTGTGGTTTCGGTGCATTATTACATGACAGCTAGAGACTGGTTCAATCCATTGACAGCATGTCACTCCCGGTATACCATATTGCTCCAATTCACTCTATTCCTTGCACGCCCTTCACCCTCCTGCATGTTCAGGCCCCGATCACTCAAAATCTTTTTCACTTCATCCTTCCACCTCCAATTTGGTCTCCCACTTCTCTCCACCTCTGACACATATATCCTCTTTGTCAATCTTTCCTCACTCATTCTCTTCATGTGACCAAACCATTTCAAAACACCCTCCTGCTCTCTCAACCACACTCTTTTTATTACCACACATCTCTCTTACCCTTTCATTACTTACCCGATCAAACCATCTCACACCACATATTGTTCTCAAACATCTCATTTCCAGCACAACCACCCTCTTCCGCACAACTCCATCTATAGCCCACGCCTTGCAACTATACAACATTGTTGGAAACATTATTCCCTCAAACATACCCATTCTAGCTCTCCAAGATAATGTTCTCGACTTCTGTACAGTTTTCAATGCTCCCAAAACTTTCGCCCCCTCCCCCACCCTATGATTCACTTCTGCTTCCATGGTTTCATCTGCTGCCAAGTCCACTCCCAGATATCTAAAACACTTCACTTCCTCCAGTTTTACTCCATTCAACCTTACCTCCCAATTGACTTGTCCCTCAACCCCACTGTACCTAATAACCTTGCTCTTATTCACATTTACTCTTAACTTTCTTCTTTCACACACTTTACCAAACTCAGTCAGCAGCTTTTGCAGTTTCTCACCCGAGTCAGCCACCAGCGCTGTATCATCAGCGAACAACAACTGACTCACTTTCCAAGCTCTCTCATCCACAACAGACTGCATACTTGCCCCTCTTTCCAAAACTCTTGCATTCACCTCCTCAACAACCCCATCCACAAACAACTTAAACACCCATGGAGACATCACGCACCCCTGCCGCAAACCAACATTCACTGAGAACCAATCACTTTCCTCTCTTCTTACATGTACACATGCTTTACATCCTCGATAAAAACTTCTCACTGCTTCTAACAACATGCCTCCCACACCATATATTCTTAATACCTTCCACAGAGTATCTCTATCATATGCCTTCTCCAGATCCATAAATGCTACATACAAATCCATTTGCTTTTCTAAGTATTTCTCACATACATTCTTCAAAGCAAGCACCTGATCCACCCATCCTCTACCACACTGTTCTTCCCCAATCTGATACTCTGTACATGCCTTCACCCTCTCAATCAATACCCTTCCATATAATTTCCCAGGAATACTCAACAAACTGATATGGCGATAAGTATAATAAAAAATATATATATATATATATATATGTGTGTGGGCCATTCTTCCTTACGCTATCTCGTGAACGCGGGTGGCACTGATAAGTGTAATAAAAAAATGATACAATATATATATATATTTAGGAGAAAATTACAAATGATTTTAAGTACTTATATATATACATACCTTTTGTTTACAGCCCAAGAAAAAAAATTGGAAGAAGCAGCACGAAGAGTTCATAGCAGCAATACGTGCAGCAAAAACAGGCAATGCACCACCCCCAACAGACAATTCTGATTATATTGAATGTCCTCACTGTGGACGGAAGTTTTCTGAGGCTGCAGCAGATAGACACATTCCTAAATGTGCAAACATTCAGAGTAATAAACCTGCTGCTGGTCGTAGGAGATAAATGCTTTGGAAGGCAAGAGAGAATATAGATAAGGAAGATGAGAGGCATTGGGGACGCTGCAGTGTCAAATGTACATCATGCAAGATGAAGCAAGACATTTGTCATGTATAGTGCTTTTAAACATGATTATTGCAAAACTGAAGGCAGAGGATCAAGAAATCTGTTTTCTTAAAACTGCCATGATAATTTAACAGCAGTATATCAGGAAAAAAAAGTATATAATGCCTTTTGTTATTATGCAGAATGTTTTAATCTGAAATAACAAATACCTTATAAATATATGGATTGAATCCCTCAATGTTTACACCAATTTATGTGGAAAGCTGGATTAAAGTTTCTTCGTTACACAGAAAATAATGGGTAAGGTGAGGGTACTGAAATAAAACTGGTGCATTTGTATTGTAGTATCAGCTAATTAACTAATTTTGCTTTGTGAGTAACCCTCTGAAATTAACAATATTGCTGTCATTATAAAAAAAACTAAATATTTAACCATGTGTAAATAATAGCTACTTTAGTTGGAAAGAAATATAACAGCAGCTCAAATGTTTTTCTAGTTTGATGTAATGATCAAATACTACACTTGGTTATGAAAATGAGCAAGTTTTTTTTACTTTTGTGATGAAATATTCTCCATTATAATATTTTAGGACTATGCTATCTGTGATAAATCTAAACACAATAGACAAAGTACATTGTCTGAGGCAAGTGCAAACTCTTACTTCAGACATGCATGAAATTCTTGAACTAGTTTCATTATGTGCGAGTACAACAAAAAAAAATTGAGCCAAAATCCAAGGTACATAAACAGCACTCTCCTGATTCTAGACACCCATCATTTCTGGTTCTCTGACTTGATTAAAAACTGTGCTGGGATTATAAATTATGATTCCTGGAGTGCAAATTATATCCAAGAATGGATATATGTATGCACTAGTAAAAATCAAGTAGTGCAATTTATTCTTGTATAAACTTTGAAAGCTTGCTACAGAAATTCCATTGACCTTCTGAATGATAGCTTTGTATGTAAATGGCATTTTACAATAAAATACTAAGCAAGTAAACCCTATTTCCTTCCAAATATATTTTCTACCACCCTTTGTCATTAAACCTACTGATTCAAGTTTATATTGGCAGTAAACTATGCTCCGCATTGCAATGAATCAATATCTCTGCTTAAAAAGGTGGAGTTACTGAAAAATTAGATATAGGAACTTGTCTACAGGTGGTGTTGAAATAATAGAAGCAAGAAATTTAAAAATGTCATTCTATAAAAGAGTAAGCACTTTTTGCTTCTATTATTTCAACACCACCTGTAGACAAGTTCCTATATCTAATTTTTCAGTAACTCCACCTTTTTAAGCAGAGATATTGATTTATGCTTATTCTTGGTAGCACTGGCGCCATCTTCAGCACCTCTTGGATGACATCCTGAAGGGCTAAAATACAGCTGAATATAAGAAGTTAACAACTGTTAATTATCTCAGCTGCATTTTAACAGATTTTGGTCCCTTAGTGCTGCTAATTGTGCCACCCTGGTGGCAGATTCAAAACGTGCCAGACCACAGAGCGCTGGATCAGTGAGGTACAACCTGTAATAGAAAAAATAATTTGGTTTTCAAAATGTTTCACTTTCAACAGCAATATGTCTTACTTTTTCTGAATACCAACCAAAGAACAAACCATCATGTTCTTTACAATCCAGAACATTACATATAATGCAGAGGTCTGGTAATGATTCTTTAAATATGTATTTTACAATAAAAAAATATATATCTTCCTATATCTCTTGACACTTGTTCTCTTTGGGAACTCCCTCAAGGGGGTGGCCAAGGCAAAAGTTTCCATAACTAGTGAACTATAGTGCTACTTACCTCAGCCTTAGCAGGCAGAGGGTAAATCCAGTAGTGTTTTCAGAGGCTCCTAAGTAATATTCCCACCAACTATCATCACCTAATGTGTCTACCAAATGCTTCACCTTGCTACTTCTACCTAATGCTCCTATCTTATTTTCTTATCTACTGCTCCAACCATTTTGCCAAAAGGGAGTGACAGTGCATAGCAATCATCTCGGAAAATTCTAGTTAGGAAGAATAAGTTGTGTGAGATGAGCGTTCATCAAATGTTCTGTGTGACGGGGAAAGATGGTATTTTTGTTGACAAAATGCCAGCAGTCTACATGTGGGTGAGGCATAAAGTACAGACAGCTACCTGGGTCAAAGAAGACCAATCTGACAACCACGGACCCTCCTGATACCCAGACAGGGGAGTACTGGTAATATACCTCCTCTGTTGATGGCTGCCTACCAACTACTACCTACTACCAAAAAAACTTGGTGCAGTAAATAAAGGATATTGGCTTGTAATCAAGATAATGTACATATTAAATATGTCTAACTGATCCAATGGCATTACATATTCAGCACAGTTTAAAATTAAAGAAACTGCATTTCTAGATATCTATGAGCTCTTCTGACCTAAATATGTTTCCAAAACTAAAGGTTTCTCAAACACTATACCACCAATAAAATGGAGAGACAATAAACTACACTGATCTGAAATTTGCGAGTTATAAAAGATACTCCTGTTATCTAACTCCATAAAAAAAAAATTATTTGATAAACCTTAAAAACATTTATCATATGATACAGAAAATACACAAAATCCAATGAATCTCTTACATGCAGGATAATTTCAGTTAAAACATGCCATGAAAGTGCACAATTGTCTATTCAATATCATAGAGATTTCTATTCACAACTCTGATGCTCGTTCCCTTTGGGAACTCCCTTAAGGGGGTCGCCATGGCTAATGAGCGAGTCTCCATAACTGGTGAACTCGAATGCCGCTTCTCAGCCTTTAGTAACGCACCCTTAACAGGCCACTGGCAGAGGGCAACTCTAGCACAGTGTTTTCAGAGGCTCCTACCTAATGTTCCAACTGATTTCTACTACCTGATGTTCTTGCCTAATGTTCCAATCTATTGCATCCACCCGTTCCTTCCTACTATTTCTACAGTAAGGTTCTTGTCTAATGTCCCTACCTACTACTATCTATTGCTCCTACCATTTTGCAAAAAGGCTGGGCTAGTGCACAGTGCTCACCACAGGAAAATCTAGTTATGAAGACTGAGTTAAGTGTTGTCAAATGTTCTGTGTGACAAGTAGAGACTGTATTCTATGGACAAAATGCCAGTAATCCATGTGTGGGTGAGACAGAAAGAAAATATAGCTACCTGCTGGCTCACTATACAGCCATCATTAACCCTCCCAACACCCAAGTAGGTAGTACTGTTAAAAAAAAACTATGGTCAGTAGCTGCCTACCAACTACTACCTACCTACCTTTCCAAGTTTTACTAAAAGATATCTGACAGACACCTTTTTCACTAAACCCATGTTGTCTGTGCCCTCTGCAACTAGATCTGTTGTTGCAGTTTCAGATTTCCATTAAAATGGGCACTCCACCAAAATCAACTGAAATGAGAGATAATAATCATAATCACAAACAAAATATTACCTTTTTCATTACACATCATTACACTATTTAAATAGTACAAATGTTATTTTACGTAACATGGACTTTCATATATACATACCTTCCACACTTCAGGCCCTTTAAAACCATATCTTGTGCACTGGTCTAAGCTTGTTCCTAAGATGATGTTAATCTAAATCATAATGAAAATATCATTAAAGGAACTTCATACACTGCCTTTTGGCAGTATCAAATGCAAAAAGTTATTTGAGTCATTTTTAGTGTAATATGCATTACGCTCGTTATCTTACTATAAATTCAATATCAAAACAATATAGATACATATTGTACTCACACCTGCTGAAACTCTGAAAGTATTATGATTAAGTTCAATTATTAATATATTGACATGATAGTATAGTCATATATAAGGTTTCAATGTTGCTTAAATACTGTACATTGGTCTGTAATAACAAAAAAACATACCTTTCTTTTCCACATCCATTGTTTATGTGACACAACTTCACTTACTATTACCAAAAGCTTGTGTAAGGATCTGGAAAATTAAGAGTTGCAGATTTATCAGATTTATCAACAGAGAATACCTGCTAATGAAGACAAAAAGGATATTACAATTCTAGCAAGTCAATATCAGTTGAATATTTTCTTTTATCATATATGTTCATCAAGAACAGATGGCAGAACCTTAGAGGGAAAAATCCTCACCTGGCTCCTTGCTCCGTTCTTTCTTTTGGAAAGTTATACAAGAAGGGAGAATGTTCAGCCATCTGCTCCCAACCCTCTTGGTCGCCTTCTAAGACATGCAGAGAATACATGAACAGTATTCTTTCTCCCCTACCCCAAGGGATAATGCTTATATATATATATATATATATATATATATATATATATATATATATATATATATATATATATATATATCTTTTCTTTTTCTTTCTTTCAAACTATTCCCCATTTCCCGCGTTAGCGAGGTAGCGTTAAGAACAGAGAACTGGGCCTTTGAGGGAATATCCTCACCTGGCCCCATTCTCTGTTCCTTCTTTTGGAAAATTAAAAAAAAACGAGAGGGGAGGATTTCCAGTCCCCCGCTCCCTCCCCTTTTAGTCGCCTTGTACGACACGCAGGGAATACGTGGGAAGTATTCTTTCTCCCCTATCCCCAGGGATAATATATATATATATATATATATATATATATATATATATATATATTTTTTTTTTTTTTTTTTTTTTTTTTTATACTTTGTCGCTGTCTCCCGCGTCTGCGAGGTAGCGCAAAGGAAACAGACGAAAGAAATGGCCCAACCCCCCCCCCCATACACATGTACATACACACGTCCACACACGCAAATATACATACCTACACAGCCTTCCATGGTTTACCCCAGACGCTTCACATGCCTTGCTTCAATCCACTGACAGCACGTCAACCCCTGTATACCACATGACTCCAATTCACTCTATTTCTTGCCCTCCTTTCACCCTCCAGCATGTTCAGGCCCCGATCACACAAAATCTTTTTCACTCCATCTTTCCACCTCCAATTTGGTCTCCCTCTTCTCCTCGTTCCCTCCACCTCCGACACATATATCCTCTTGGTCAATCTCTCCTCACTCATTCTCTCCATGTGCCCAAACCATTTCAAAACACCCTCTTCTGCTCTCTCAACCACGCTCTTTTTATTTCCACACATCTCTCTTACCCTTACGTTACTTACTCGATCAAACCACCTCACACCACACATTGTCCTCAAACATCTCATTTCCAGCACATCCATCCTCCTGCGCACATCTCTATCCATAGCCCACGCCTCGCAACCATACAACATTGTTGGAACCACTATTCCCTCAAACATACCCATTTTTGCTTTCCGAGATAATGTTCTCGACTTCCACACATTTTTCAAGGCTCCCAAAATTTTCGCCCCCTCCCCCACCCTATGATCCACTTCCGCTTCCATGGTTCCATCCGCTGACAGATCCACTCCCAGATATCTAAAACACTTCACTTCCTCCAGTTTTTCTCCATTCAAATTCACCTCCCAATTGACTTGACCCTCACCCCTACTGTACCTAATAACCTTGCTCTTATTCACATTTACTCTCAACTTTCTTCTTCCACACACTTTACCAAACTCAGTCACCAGCTTCTGCAGTTTCTCACATGAATCAGCCACCAGCGCTGTATCATCAGCGAACAACAACTGACTCACTTCCCAAGCTCTCTCATCCCCAACAGACTTCATACTTGCCCCTCTTTCCAAGACTCTTGCATTTACCTCCCTTACAACCCCATCCATAAACAAATTAAACAACCATGGAGACATCACACACCCCTGCCGCAAACCTACATTCACTGAGAACCAATCACTTTCCTCTCTTCCTACACGTACACATGCCTTACATCCTCGATAAAAACTTTTCACTGCTTCTAACAACTTGCCTCCCACACCATATATTCTTAATATATATATATATATATATATATATATATATATATATATATATATATATATATATATATTTTCTTCTTTCTTTCAAACTATTCGCCATTTCCCGCATTAGCGAGGTAGCGTTAAGAACAGAGGACTGGGCCTTTGAGGGAATACCCTCACCTGGCGCAATTCTCTGTTCCCTCTTTTGGAAAATTAAAAAAAAAAACGAGAGGGGAGGATTTCCAGCCCCCCGCTCCCTCCCCTTTTAGTCGCCTTCTACGACACGCAGGGAATACGTGGGAAGTATTCTTTCTCCCCTATCCCAAGGGAAAACTATATTATATATTATATTTGGAAAGAGGGGCAAGTATGAAGTCTGTTGTGGATGAGAGAGCTTGGGAAGTGAGTCAGTTGTTGTTCGCTGATGATACAGCGCTGGTGGCTGATTCATGTGAGAAACTGCAGAAGCTGGTGACTGAGTTTAGTAAAGTGTGTAAAAGAAGAAAGTTAAGAGTAAATGTGAATAAGAGCAAGGTTATTAGGTACAGTAGGGTTGAGGGTCAAGTCAATTGGGAGGTTAGTTTGAATGGAGAAAAACTGGAGGAAGTAAAGTGTTTTAGATATCTGGGAGTGGATCTGGCAGCGGATGGAACCATGGAAGCGGAAGTGAATCATAGGGTGGGGGAGGGGGCGAAAATCCTGGGAGCCTTGAAGAATGTGTGGAAGTCGAGAACATTATCTCGGAAAGCAAAAATGGGTATGTTTGAAGGAATGGTGGTTCCAACAATGTAGTATGGTTGCGAGGCGTGGGCTATGGATAGAGTTGTGCGCAGGAGGGTGGATGTGCTGAAAATGAGATGTTTGAGGACAATGTGTGGTGTGAGGTGGTTTGATCGAGTAAGTAATGTAAGGGTAAGAGAGATGTGTGGAAATAAAAAGAGCGTGGTTGAGAGAGCAGAAGAGGGTGTTTTGAAATGGTTTGGGCACATGGAGAGAATGAGTGAGGAAAGATTGACCAAGAGGATATATGTGTCGGAGGTGGAGGGAACGAGGAGAAGTGGAAGACCAGATTGGAGGTGGAAAGATGGAGTGAAAAAGATTTT
Source organism: Panulirus ornatus (assembly GCF_036320965.1). Lineage (NCBI taxonomy): Eukaryota > Metazoa > Arthropoda > Malacostraca > Decapoda > Palinuridae > Panulirus > Panulirus ornatus. The sequence continues at coordinate 7,805,511 of NC_092282.1, forward strand.
GTGTGATCGGGGCCTGAACATGCAGGAGGGTGAAAGGAGGGCAAGGAATAGAGTGAATTGGAGCGATGTGGTATACAGGGGTTGACGTGCTGTCAGTGGATTGAATCAAGGCATGTGAAGCGTCCGGGGTAAACCATGGAAAGCTGTGTAGGTATGTATATTTGCGTGTGTGGACGTGTGTATGTACATGTGTATGGGGGGGGGTTGGGCCATTTCTTTCGTCTGTTTCCTTGCGCTACCTCGCAAACGCGGGAGACATGATGAGCTGCCTAGGAATTAGTGGAATGCATGTATAGTGCCAATGCATAAAAACAAAGGAAATGAAAGGCGAGTGTTTAAACTACAGAGGTATAAGTCTGTTGTGTGTACATGATCAGTTGTATGGGAAGGTGGTGACTGAGAGGGTGAAGGCATGTACATAGAATCGGACTGGGAAGGAGCAGTGTGGTTTCAAAAGTGGTGGATGATGTCTGGATCACATGTTCGCTTTAAATGTGTGAGAAATATTTAGAGAAACTGTCACAGATTTGTATGTGGAATTTATGGATCTAGAGAAAGATTATGATAAGGTTGATAAAAATGCCTTGTGGATGGTGTGGGAAGAAAGCTGCTTGAAGCAGAGAAATTTTTACTTAGGGTGTTATGTGATGCACATCCATCACATAACACCTGATGTTGGAGATGTTTGCCAGTTGAGTTACTGAAGGGCAGTAGGACAAGTTTCATCAGCATCACTACTAAAACTTTCATACAAGTCATCCAGACTAATGAGAATCAGATCTCATTAATCATGATTCTTCTCATTCAATAAAATACTAATCTGCTTCTAATACATACAAAACTTTAACTCCCACAAAAGCAGTGGGAAGAGGAATAACAATGGTTTTCCCCAACATAACCATAGGGTGACACACATACAGAATTTTTCCTGTTTTCCACAAGATGTAATAAATGGTGGTAAAGGGTAACTCTGGGTTCCACAAACAATCTAGGATGTCAAAGCTAGATTTCTTACAATATTTAAAACATAGCTAATTATTCTAACTCACTACTCTTTATTATTATATAAGTGGATAACAAATGTTGATCTTCATGAAAATAACATGTAATACTAGCAGCAATAATCACAGTACTGGCAGAATGAGTAGTAGTAGTGTTCCCAGTTTTTAAAAAACAGAACTTACAAAAGGGCAAGTTGATTTAAACATGTAAAATATTCAGTCATGTCAATGCACTGACGTTATACTCTGATTTGCTGCTGATTTTCTTTCACGCTGTAGTTATTCTAAACACCAAATCTTTATATAGTACTGCTCTTAAAAAGAGTAATAAATAAAACACTGGAATATATTACATTTACATAAAATAAAAGAAAGTTTTTCATTTAAAATTGATAACCTTTTACCGTACTGCAATCAATATACATATATTTTCTTCAAATACAGATATATCTCTTGACTACCACAAAACGTTGATTAATATAATCCAATCTTTGCAAGCAATGACACTTCATCTGAATCATACAGAACAGTATCTTTAAATTGCAGGCAACCAAGAAGCTATGTGTTTTATTTTCTAGTTAAAAGGAACATACAGTACACTATTTAACCAATAAAAACTTAATTTAATTATCAACATAATATCAATGACATCACATCTTTTCTAAAATCAATACTGCTATACGTTGAAGTGCAATCAAGTCATCGTACTTAAATATTTGGCATAGTAAACTTACACATATGTTTCATAAGAATTTCAGTTATCTATACCCTTAAAGTTATCACCCAAATCCATATTTCACTTATACATCATCACTTTTGCAATATGCCATCCAATCTGGCATCTTACACAGCAATCTTTCCCAGGTTCACTCACTTTCACCACTCTCTCCCCACCCATATCAGACATCAGCTGCCCCTCCCAACACACTTACACCTGAAAGTCATTTTAACACCTGTTTCAGTCTGGAAATAGTCCAATAAAGACTGCTTACCACCAACCCCACTCACTGAAGCATTTTTTTCTTAGTCTACTATTATATATCTTTGACATCTATTCCCTCTGGGAACTCCTATAAAGAGGGTGTCCATGGCAAAAGAAACGCCAATTATCCCTGTCCTTACGTGTCTACCTCATACACTATTCCATGCATTCTTCCCCCCCAATATTCTTCCAATATATTTCCCCATGTCACAGGTGGTCTTCCTCCCACACCATCCCCTTTAATCTTACTCTCATACACTCTCTTGCAAGCGCCCCATCTCGCATTCTTTTCACATGCCCTAACCACTTCAAAATATTATGTTTCACCTACTGTACAACTCCACAATTCATTCCTTTTGCATTACCTGCTGTACCAAGTCTCTCATGTTTGCCATTTCCCATGTCAGAAAGGTAGTGCAACAAACAGGGAAATGGCCTCAGATCCCCCTATCCACAAACAGGATTCATAAACCTTTCAGAAGTTTCCCCAAACCGATTCATGTGCCCTGGTTCAGCCAACTGACAGCATATTGTCCCCTGCATATCACATAGCTCTAATTCGCTCTGCCCCTTGCATGCCTCACACCCTTCTGCATGTTCTGGCTCCAAACCTTCAAAGCATCTTCTGCTTCATCCTTCCACTTCCTCTCTGGTTTCCCTCTTTTCTTTGTTTCCTTCACATCTGACATGTATGCCCTCTTAGTCATCCTTTCCTTACTCATTCTCTCCATATGTCCAAACCATTTCAGCACATCCTCTTAGGTGCTCTCAGATACACTCCTCTTATTACCTACCTCTAATCCTATAAATTCATTTTTTGATCAACCCTCCTCACACTACTTTTTTCATTTTACAATGGAGGCTCCCCACACATTTCATTTCAAACAAATCCCCCCCTCCCACACACACACACATGCATCTTGTCATCTAGGGTCTTAGCCTCATATCCACAAAACACCGTTGAGTCTACTATACCACCAAACATAACCTTCTTTGCCCTCACATAAAGATACCTGTTTTCTCAGTGTGCCCAAGACCCTCTTTCCCTCACCCATCCTACAATTCACTTCATCTCCCATAGTTACATTTGCAGCGATGTCCACCCAAAGGTATCTAAACCAATTCCTCCAAGCTCTTTCCATTTAAACTCACACTCCAACCTGTTTCTCCCAACTGCTAAACATAATAAAATAACCTTGTTTTTATTCACATTTGCTCTCAATTTTCTTCTTTCACACACACTCCCAAACTCAGGAATAAACTTCTGCTGTTTCTTACTTAAATCAAGTTGGCCAAGACTGGGGAATAAAACTACCTGTGCAACCTAGACTGGAAAAAGTCAAATAAATGTAAGAGGTTATAAGCAGACTTTCATTATGACCTATGGATTAAATTCAGTACTGTTGTCAGAGTGCAGCATCACATAAGTAACATCATCATGGCCATCCCCTACCCTCCACTGCTTTCTTCTTCTACTTCACTGCAATGTGCCACCTCTACATATGGTGGGTAAAGGACATGAAGTTCCTGGATTGTAGTTAGAAGATTAAAGCTGTTCTTCCGCAACACCTCAAAGATCTCCGATGGCGTTCCTCCGTAATGATCACGAAGGATCTGCAATAAAGAAGAAATTTACTTTGTTGCTGTATTAAAATCAGGTTTGTCTTCATGTATGCAAGCAACCTCTGCATGCAAGAAAATGTCAGTCAAACTAATGATCAAAATACATCAGATGATATTCTGTGCACTGCCACTTGGTCTGTGCTTCATCTGAAAGTGTGCAGATAGTCTAGGCCAAAATTTTTGGTTGGTAAAGATTCTGTCAGTACCATTTTCTTTTCTGTTTACAAACCTCTGGTATGCAACTACTGTCAGTGCTATTTACATAATCAATCTCCTTAATTAGAATCTTTAGCTTTGCACTTACACAGAATTAAGTACCATGATGTTTCAAAATACCTTAGAATGTAACCCTTAAATGTTAGAATTTGGTTTACATCAATTCAATGTCATCATACACCATGTATACAAAGCATACCAGAAGCATTTCAGCAAACAAGACCTAGTGAATTTAACTTCTAACCTTAAAAACTAAAGCACAGAACTTTGTATGTGATTCGAATTTTTTCTTTATATCCAATCACTGTAATGATACACCATTTACATAAGCATCTGTAGTATTCTATTACACAGGGCCTTGTATCCTTGACCTATGGCTCCCTAATCTCTACATAACCCCCAGCACAAATGATATAATCTTTATCCACATTCACTAAGCTAATCTTCTGATAATATGGTATGTAAAAATGCATTTAAAGGCATTCCAGAACACAAAACTTGAGATGAACTTTGACCAACCTTAGAGACTTATAAGGTATAAGACCTTACATCCTGTACCTGTGGTAAGAGATTTTTTTCATTATTTTTTCTGTGTGCGTGAGGTTGCACCAACAGATGACTGAGCCTTTGAGGAGGTCCTTATTTGGCTTTTTCCTCTGTTTCTACTTTTGGAAAGCACTATAGCATGGGAAGATTTCCAGCCCCCCAGTCTCACTCCTAATAGTCACCTTCTGTGACACACAAGAGATACATAGATAGTACGCAAGACTTGTATGTACCTTTGATACTGACCTTAAAAATCTAATAAGCAGCAGAAATTTGTATACAGCATGGGGTAAAAGTCTGGTTCACAATCAATCACCCCATCATTCGACATCATGTAAACAAGCAATTAAAAGCATTTTAGTACACAAAACCTTGTCACCTTGATCTTCAACCCCAACCTCGAACCTAAACAAGCTGTACAACGTTGTATGCAGCATCAGCAATACTTGTTTGGTCCATATCCATCTTTTGGATGAAAAAACTGAACATACATGCCAACACTGGGTATAAAATACATTACAAATGTCAATTTCTGCTGAGATAGAAGCTTCTAAATGCTCTTTAATGCCTACAGAAAGATGATGCAATACAATAAATTCTTACTTTCTTTCATACTGTATTTGTTTGCTGCTCCCCATGTCAGTCAGCCAGATATCAGTCTGTTTATATTTCTGATGCACTTTCCCTCTGGGAATGCCCTCAAAAGGGTGGCCACAGCAAGAGTTTCCACAACTGGTGTACTCCAGTGCAGCTTCTTAGCCTTTAGTGTCTCACCATTTACAGGCCACTGGCAGAAGGCAAATCTATCAGAGTGTTTCTAGAGGCTCCTACCTAAAGTTCATACAAACTATATCAACATAAAGAGTCTAGCTAATGTTACTGCCTCATGTTTGAACCTTCTATTTCTACCTAATGCTCCTGCCTATGTTCCTACCTACTACTTCCATCTAATATTCTACCTAATGCTCTTAGCTACTGCTATCTATTGCTCATATGATTTTGCCAAAAGGCAGGGCTAGCACACAGCACCCAATGCAGGAAAATCCAGTTATGAAGAATGGGTTGTGAGAGTTAACTGTTGTAAAGTGTCATGTGTGACAAAGAGAGACCGTTTGTCTAAGGACAGAATGCCAGCAGTCCACATTTAGGTGAGGAAGAAAGAAAAGAGTTACCTAGGTCAGAGGAGTGCAACTTAGCAAACACTGCAGTGCTGGCTCACTACACAGCCGTCACTAACCCTCCCAATACTGAGGCGGGTAGTACCAGTAAAAAACTCCCCTGGTCAGCGGCTGCCTGCCACCTGCTTCCTACTCAGTAACATAGCACTAGAAACAAATGAAGTATGACCTCATTTGCTCACATCCACTCTTGAGCTGTCATATATTAAAGAACTAAATAGTCAAGCAAATACCTTAACTGCAATTGTAAGGAATCCAGCAATAAGTGTGGAAATGTGGAGCAGAGTACAGGAATCCAGCAATAAGTGTAGAAATGTGCAGCAGAGAGTACAGGAATCCAGCAATAAGTATGGAAATGTGCAGCAGAGAGTACAGGAATCCAGCAATGAGAGTGGAAATGTGCAGCAGAGAGTACAAGTTCTTTTATGGATATCTAACAATGTACGAAATTACTGGTACTTGCTCAGAACTAAAGCTATCAAATACTGGAATATAAATCTACAACAGAAATAAGAGATTGATAAAATACTCACAAAAACAACATTCTGCAAACAAGTCTTGCCTACAGGATGTAGCATTTCAGTGCTAGCTGAAGAAATGCTGGAAGCATTAGAAGATACCGATGGATTTGAGGACGGTGCATCATTCTCTCCTTTAGCCGTTTCCCTTTGGTTAATATTACAATTAAAGTCATTTTCAATCAATACTGACCCAGATACCTGAGAGTTTTCCATAGTTCCTCTTTGTTCTGTAGAAACTTTATTACAAACAGTAGCAGTCTTTTCTATCCCACCATTTCCTAAGGCACCAATCTCTGTGATCATTGAGGAATTGCTTGAAAAGACACTAGATTCTGAAGTTTCCGGGACAGATGTTATGCAACAAACTCTTTTTTTTTCCCTTTCAAAGGCAATACCATTGTCAACAGTACTAAGTTCTGATGACATTCTGCATGATGTGGGCATTTTTGCTTTTTTCTGCACTGAGGTATAATCAGGTTCAACCTTTTTTTTCTGATTTCTAACACTATCAGCAGCACTGATATTCTCACTTATCCCATGCACAGAGGAACCATGACAAGATAATGAACATGAAGGTAATCTGTTCTCCCATCCCATATCATCTTCATGGGATTCCTCGTGATTAATCTTCTGACTTTCTTGATCACAAATATTTTTTGAAATATTGTTCAACAAATCTAAGTTCAGTCTACTTTTCTGGGGACTAGCACATTTATGTTTAAATTTGCTAGTGGTTGGACTTTCAAAATTCGCCTCACTTTCATCAGAAGAATCTCTTCTTGTCCTCTGACTAAGGCTAAATTTTGAGACTTTGCCTTTTCTTTTCTGAAATAAAAGAAAATTATTATTATTATTACTATTATTTTGCTTTGTCGCTGTCTCCTGTGTTAGCGAGGTAGCGCAAGGAAACAGACGAAAGAATGGCCCAACCCACCCATATACACATGTATATACATATACGTCCACACACACAAATATACATACCTATACATCTCAACATATATATACACACACAGACATATACATATATACACATGTACATAATTCATACTGTCTGCCTTTATTCATTTTCATCGCCACCCTGCCACACATGAAATAACAACCCCCTCCCCCCCTCATGTGCACAAGGTAGCGCTAGGAAGACAACAAAGGCTCCATTTGTTCACACTCAGTCTAGTTGTCATGTAATAATGCACTGGAACCACAGCTCCCTTTCCACATCCAGGCCCCACAGAACTTTCCATGGTTTACCCCAGACGCTTCACATGCCCTGGTTTAATCCATTGACAGCACGTCGACCCCGGTATACCACATCGTTTCAATTCACTCTATTCCTTGCACGCCTTTAACCCTCCTGCATGTTCAGGCCCCGATCACTCAAAATCTTTTTCACTCCATCTTTCCACCTCCAATTTGGTCTCTCACTTCTCCTCGTTCTCTCCACCTCTGACACATATATCCTCTTGGTCAATCTTTCCTCACTCATTCTCTCCATGTGACCAAACCATTTCAAAACACCCTCTTCTGCTCTCTTAACCACACACTTTTTATTACCACACATCTTTCTTACCCTTTCATTACTTGATCAAACCACCTCACCACATATTGTCCTCAAACATCTCATTTCCAGCACATCCACCCTCCTGCACACAACTCTATCCTTAGCCCACGCCTCGCAACCATACAACATTGTTGGAACCACTATTCCTTCAAACATACCCATTTTTGCTTTCCGAGATAATGTTCTCGACTTCCACACATTCTTCAAGGCTCACAGAATTTTCGCCCCCTCCCCCACCCTATGATTCACTTCTGCTTCCATAGTTCCATCCGCTGCCAAATCCACTCCTAGATATCTAAAATACTTCACTTCCTCCAGTTTTTCTCCATTCAAACTTACCTCCCAACTGACTTGACCCTTAACCCTACTGTACCTAATAACCTTGCTCTTATTCACATTTACTCTCAACTTTCTTCTTCCACACACTTTACCAAACTCAGTCACCACATGAATCAGCCATCAGTGCTGTATCATAAGCGAACAACAACTGACTCACTTCCCAAGCTCTCTCATCCACAACAGACGGCATACTTGCCCCTCTTTCCAAAACCCTGGCATTCACCTCCCTAACAACCCCATCCATAAACAAATTGAACAACCATGGAGACATCACACACCCCTGCTGCAAACTTATATTCACTGAGAACCAATCACTTTCCTCTCTTCCTACACGTACACATGTTTACATCCTCGATAAAAACTTTTCACTACTTCTAACAACATGCCTTCCACACCATATATTCTTAATACCTTCCGTAGAGCATCTCTATCAACTCTATCATATGCCTTTTCCAGATCCATAAATGCTACATACAAATCCTTAATTTCCTTTATAATGATGACATATCAAGTGTTACTTTTATTCACCCAGTACCAACCTGCTGATTCCTGAAACACATACTTTTCACCACTAGGTAAATACTGCTATTAACACTTTCTAGAATAAAAAAATGATTTGTTAAAGTGGTTTCCGCTTGTGCAACCAATCCTTACCTTACCATCAAAAACAAACACACTCAGGTCATTGAAGGTTATATAGTGCATAATTAATGTACTCTTCTCACATTCCTTTCCTGACACATCAATAACAATGGTGGCAAACTATGGAAAAAATTTCAGGCTACCAATCAGTGTCACCTACCACAAACATAGGAGTTAACAAGAAGATGGCTCTTAAAGGATGCCCATCCTTTCTGACAGAAATATACCTTGCAGGAAAGTAGGTCTTCTGCATGAATATGTGTAAACTCAGAAGTACAGAATTCAATGTAGAATATGAAATATCACTGGATAAAGCATGGTTGAAATAATTCAATAACTTATCTATCCATTTATTCATTTTAATTTGTTACAGTCTCCTGCGTTAGCGAGGTAGTACAAGGAAACAGATGAAAGAATGGCCCAACCCACCCAAATACACATGTATATACATACACGCCCTCACACACACATATACATACCTATACATTTCATTATTACATGACAGCTAGAGACTGAGTGTGAACGAATGTGGCCTTTGTTGTCTTTTCCTAGCGCTACCTCCCGCACATGAGGGGGAGGGGGTTGTTATTTCATGTGTGGCGGGGTGGCGATGGGAATGAATAAAGGCAGTCAGTACGAATTATGTACATGTGTATATATGTATATGTCTGTGTGTCTATATATGTATACATCAATTTTTTTTCATACATATCCGCCATTTCCCGCATTAGTAAGGTAGTGTTAAGAATAGAGGACTGAGCCTTACAGGGAATATCCTTACTTGGCCCCCTTCTCTGTTCCTTCTTTTGGAAAATTAAAAACAGAAGGGGAGGATTTCCAGCCCCCCACTCCCTCCCCTTTTAGTCGCCTTCTACAACATGCAGGGAATACATGGGAAGTATTCTTTCTCCCCTATCCCCAGGGATAACATTGAGATGTATAGGTATGTATATTTGCATGTGTGGACATGTGTGTATATACATGTGTATGTGGGTGGGTTAGGCCATTCTTTCGTCTGTTTCCTTGCACTACCTCGCTAACACAGGAGACAATGACAAAGCAAATTAAATAAAAATGAATAAACATTTCAAGATATATATACATATACGTACACAGACATATACCTATATACACATGTACATATTCATACTTGCTGCCTTCATCCATTCCTGTTGCCATCCTGCCACACATGAAATGACAACCCCCTCCCCCCGGGTGTGCACGAGGTAGTGCTAGGAATAGACAAAAAAGGCCACATTCGTTCACTCAGTCACTAGCTGTCATGAGTACTGCACTGAAACCACAGCTCCCTTTCCACATTCAGGCCCCACAAACCTTTCCATGGTTTACCCCAAACGCTTCGCATGCCCTGGTTCAATCCACCAACAGCATGGTCACTCCGGTATACCACATCATTCCAATTCACTCTATTCCTTGCACATCTTTCACCCTCCTGTATGTCCAGGCCCTGATCGCTCAAAATCTTTTTCACTCCATCCTTCCACCTCCAATTGGGTCTTCCACTTCTCCTCGTTCCCTCCACCTCAACACATATATCCTCTTTGTCAATCTTTCCTCACTCATTCTCTCAATGTGACCAAACCATTTCAATACACCCTCTTCTGCTCTCTTAACCACACTCTTTCTATCACCACACATCTCTCTTACCCTTTCATTACTTACTTGATCAAACCACCTCACACTACACAATGTTCTCAAACATCTCATTTCCAACACATCCACCCTCCTCTGCAAAATCCTATCTGTAGCCCACGCCTCGCAACCATATAACATTGTTGGAACCACTATTCCTTCAAACATACCCATTTTTGCTCTCCGAGATAACGTTCTCGCCTTTCACATGTTCTTCAACGCTCCCAGAACCTTTGCTCCCTCCCCCACCCTGACTCACTTTCACTTTCAATATTCTCTAACTTTACACACTTCCACATCCAGGCCCCACAAAACTTTCCATGGTTTAACCCAGATGCTTCACATGCCCTGATTCAATCCACTGACAGCATGTTGACCCCTGTATACCACACTGTTCCAATTCGCTCTATTCCTTGCACACCTTTCACCCTCCTGTATGTTCAGGCCCCGATCGCTCAAAATCTTTTTCACTCCATCCTTCCAACTCTAATTGGGTTTACCACTTCTTGTTCCCTCCACCTCTGACCCATATATCCTCTTTGTCAATCTTTCCTCACTCATTCTCTCAACGTGACCAAACCATTTCAATACACTCTCTTCTGCTCTCTCAACCACACTCTTTCTATCACCACACATCTCTCTTACCCTTTCATTACTTACTTGATCAAACCACCTCACATCACATATTGTCCTCAAACATCATATTTCCAACACATCCACCCTCCTCCGCACAATCCTATCTATAGCCCATGCCTTGCAACCATATAACATTGTTGGAACCACTATTCCTTCAAACATACCCATTTTTGCTCTCCGAGATAACGTTCTCGCCTTCCACACATTCTTCAATGCTCCCAGAACCTCCAACCCCTCCCCCACCCGGTGACTCACTTCCGCTTTCAATATTCTCTCGCTTTACAAACTTCCACATTCCAACAATCCACACTCATCATGCTAACATCTAACACATTCAGAATTTCATCAAAATATTCATCTCCTCTTCACTTTACCTTTGCCTTTACCAATTCTCCATCTGCTTTTCCTCAATGTGCTCCCATTGGTTCTTTGCCCCCCTCCAAAAAAAATCTCCCTGAAGCTTGCTCATATTCACTCACCCCAACTCCCACTTGCCCTCTTTTTCAGTTCTTGCATCTTCTTCATGAGCTCCTGCCACTTCTTGTATACCTAATCATCACTTACACTCCTTCTCTGCAGTAATGCTCATACACCTCTCTTATCTCTTCTACCAACACCTTAACTTCCTAATCCCACCACTCACTACCCTTTCTAACATGCTCACATCCTACCTTCTGCATGCCACATGCTTCTCCCACACACATAAGCAATGCTTCTCTAAATATCTTCCATGCCTCACGTGCTCCCTCGTTTCACTTAATCTCACCTTTTGCCACTCTTTATACAATCTCTTCCGATAACTCCTCACACAAGCCTCTTGACCAAACTCACTCAATTTCACCACTGTCTTCCTAATCATAATATTTCCTTTTTTCTCAACGCCTCCATAAACTTTTACCCTCACCTCCACCATGTGGGGATCAGGCATGTCACCAGCTGCTCCTCTCATCACATTTGTACCCATGCCTAACAATCAGCACATAATACAATAATCCCTGCTCACCACTAACCCTATTCACCCAAGTATATTTACACACACCCATATCTTAACCCACTGACTGATGATATGCCACACACAGTAAGACACACTTCCAGAGGTTGACAATGTGAGCTGCATACAATATAGGGCACTGAAGAATCCTGGGTAGTTGTGAGTATGTCAGGGTGGGGAAGCTTGGGAAATGATTGTCACAATTTGCTAGTGACACAGTATTGGTAGCAGATTTGAATGAGAAACTACTGAAGCTGGTGTTTGAGTTTGGGAAAGTGTGTGAAAGGAGTAAGTTTAAGAGTAAGGTTACTAAATATAACAGCTGAGAGAGACAAGTCAGTTAGAGGGCTGGTCTCAATGGAGAGGACTTGGAGGAAGTGAAATGTCGAAGATACCTGGGAGTGGATATGGCAGTGAGTGGGACCATGGGAGCTGAAGAGAGCCACAGCTTGGGTGAGAAAGCAAAGGGCTGGGTGTCTTGAGGAATGTGCGGAAAGATAGCTCACTGTCTGCATGGGCAAAGATGGGTAAGTCTAATGGGTGAGTAGGCCTGAACATGCAGAAGGGCGTAGCCATACGTGGGAAGTGAGCTGGAGTGATGGGCTGAACCAGAAAACATGAACCAGTCAGGAGAAACCATGGAGAGTAAGACCTGGTTTTAGATATAGGGCTCTAGCTTCAGTGCATCATACACAAAAGCTAGAAGGTGGATGTCAGCAAATGTGGCCATTTCTTTGTTTGCTCCGGGTGCTACCTCACAAGCATGTAAAACAGCAAACAAGTGCAAAAGAAGAAATATTCATACATCACTAACTTAATAACTGAAGGGCAAACAACAAGCTGGGACTAATCCTCAACATAATGAACCACAAAACCCACAACAAGCAAATCCACACCAAACCAGCAACAACACAAGAAGCACTTTTGACCCAGTCCAATGACATACTTATCTCAAGAGAACAAACAAAATATATTCATTGAACATTAATAAAGAAATAATTCACAAACCGACCACACCTCAAAGCAGGAAAATTATGAAAAACTCACAAAATCTATCTCAAAACACCTGTTCACCCATGCCTCATCCTTACCTGCACAAGCAATGCAACTGAAATCTTACATAACTTGTTCAACAGGCTTAAACAATATATCAATCTTTCACATGGAATTATTTGGCTCAAATGCATTCCAAGCACTTAACAGTTATCTTCAATCACTCCTGGCCAAACAAACAATCCCTCACATCTAGAAAATTGCCAACACACCACTTTTAAAAATCTCCAAACCAATGAACTCCCCCTCCTCTTACTGCTCTGTATTACTTGTCTTGATGTCCAAACTTCCATGTATAATTTCTATTTCCAGTATCCAAACTCTCTGAAAAATGCAATTAACAGAATCAAGCATATCTCATTATCACCACCATACTATTACTCACACCTCATACAAAGCATCCTGATGGCTTCAACCAACCACAGCCCCTTCCCAGCACAGTATTAGTGGCAGTAGTCATCAACAAAGCATTTGTCTCTGTCCATCAATATATATATATATATATATATATGAGGGAGCGGGGGGGCTGGAAATCCTCCCCTCTCATTATTTTTTTTTTAATTTTCCAAAAGAAGGAACAGAGAAGGGGTTCAGGTGAGGATATTCCCTCAAAGGCCTAGTTCTCTGTTCTTAACGCTACCTAGCTAACGCGGGAAATGGCGAATTGTTTGAAAGAAAGAAAATATATATATATATATATATATATATATATATATATATATATATATATATATATATATATATATATAAGATGAATGTAGGTCTGCGGCAGGGGTGTGTGATGTCTCCATGGTTGTTTAATTTGTTTATGGATGGGGTTGTTAGGGAGGTGAATGCAAGAGTTTTGGAAAGAGGGGCAAGTATGAAGTCTGTTGTGGATGAGAGAGCTTGGGAAAAGAGTCAGTTGTTGTTCGCTGATGATACAGCGCTGGTGGCTGATTCATGTGAGAAACTGCAGAAGCTGGTGACTGAGTTTGGTAAAGTGTGTGAAAGAAGAAAGTTAAGAGTAAATGTGAATAAGAGCAAGGTTATTAGGTACAGTAGGGTTGAGGGTCAAGTCAATTGGGAGGTAAGATTGAATGGAGAAAAACTGGAGGAAGTAAAGTGTTTTAGATATCTGGGAGTGGATCTGGCAGCGGATGGAACCATGGAAGCGGAAGTGAATCATAGGGTGGGGGAGGGGGCGAAAATCCTGGGAGCATTGAAGAATGTGTGGAAGTCGAGAACATTATCTCGGAAAGCAAAAATGGGTATATTTGAAGGAATAGTGGTTCCAACAATGTTGTATGGTTGCGAGGCGTGGGCTATGGATAGAGTTGTGTGCAGGAGGGTGGATGTGCTGGAAATGAGATGTTTGAGGACAATGTGTGGTGTGAGGTGGTTTGATCGAGTAAGTAATGTAAGGGTAAGAGAGATGTGTGGAAATAAAAAGAGCGTGGTTGAGAGAGCAGAAGAGGGTGTTTTGAAATGGTTTGGGCTCATGGAGAGAATGAGTGAGGAAAGATTGACCAAGAGGATATATGTGTCAGAGGTGGAGGGAATGAGAAGTGGGAGACCAAATTGGAGGTGGAAAGATGGAGTGAAAAAGATTTTGAGTGATCGGGGCCTGAGCATGCAGGAGGGTGAAAGGTGGGCAAGGAATAGAGTGAATTGGATTGATGTGGTATACCGGGGTTGACGTGCTGTCAGTGGATTGAGTCAGGGCATGTGAAGCGTCTGGGGTAAACCGTGGAAAGTTGTGAGGGGCCTGGATGTAGAAAGGGAGCTGTGGTTTCGAGCATTATTGCATGACAGCTGGAGACTGAGTGTGAACGAATGGGGCCTTTGTTATCTTTTCCTAGCGCTAACTCGCACACATGAGGGGGGAGGGGGATGGTATTCCATGTGTGGCGAGGTGGCGATGGGAATGAATAAAGGCAGACAGTGTGAATTGTGTGCATGGGTATATATGTATGTGTCTGTGTGTGTATATATATGTGTACATTGAGATGTATAGGTATATATATTTGCTTGTGTGGACGTGTGTGTATATACATGTGTATGGGGGTGGGTTGGGCCATTTCTTTCTTCTGTTTCCTTGCGCTACCTCGCAAATGCAGGAGACAGCGACATAAGGCAAAGTACAGCATATACATTTGTTCAGCATGTTATACTTAAAGTCACATAAAAATACTTCTTTTTATCATAAGAATAACACATAAGAATGAAATTACAAACCCTTTGATTCATTTTGGATGGATCTTTAAGGAGTGAGGACACGTCAGCTTCTGTGCAAGAAGAGATTTCATAAAGCTGTGGAGGTGCAGTTCTTGTCTCTAAGGGCTTATCTGCTATTTTACTAAATGGAGTTCCTGATCCATCTGAAGACTTTTTCATATGATTTTCCAGTTCACCTACTTGTACCTCTTCATACTGTTTTCGAGGTGGGCAAGAGCCTTCCTTCAAGATAATAAGAGACTCATCTCTATCTGATTTCTTGATGCTTTTAGAAATAACTTCTTCATGAGCTTGAGTTGCAGACCTCTTCTTTTCTAAATCAGCAGCTCTTGATAAGTTGTTTTGGGGATAAGATGCCATGGGAGATGGTGTTGGCAGAATAGATATATCAAAATCCTCACTACTACTGCTCAATTCAATGCATGGTCTAGATTCTTCAACTCTCTGATTTGATTTTCCTCTAAAAATGGCTTGTGTAAGTGATCCCATGGTTGTCTCTGCTATACTGCGATGATCATTGGATGGTTCATGAGGTTTGCAGGAAGGTGTAAGATGAGATGCTGATGGCTCATCATTTTCAGATGAATCAGACAATGTTATTGCAGGAGGAGGAATATGCTTTGTACTTTTGTTCTTACCTTTTTGATCTTTTGACTCATGCAGTATGGGTAATGGTTCTTTAACCTTCCGCTTTCTTTTCCTTTTTCTTTTCTTTTTACGAAAAACAGGCGCAGTACTGACAGGTGCAGCATGAGAAACAGGCTCACCCAAAATGTTTTTAACATATGTTATTACATCATGTCCAGGAAATGGTGTACCAGCTGATGGAAGTACATTACCTCCAGGAAATGATGTACCAGCTGATGGAAGTAAATTACCTCCAGGAAATGATGTAACAGTTGATGGAATTACATTACCCCCAGGAAATGCTGTACCAGCTGATGGAACTACATTACCCACAGGAAATGATGTACCAGCTGATGGAACTGCATTTCCTCCAGGAAATGATGTACCAGCTGATGGAACTACATTTTCTCCAGGAAATGACATACCAGCTGGTGGAACTACATTACCTCCAGGAAATGATGTACCAGCTGATGGAACTACATTACCTCCAGGAAATGATGTACCAGCTGATGGAACTAAATCACCTCCAGGAAATGATGTACCAGCTGTTGAAACTAAACCATCTCCAGGAAATGATGTACCAGCTGATGAAACTACAGCATCTACAGGCAATGATGCGCCAGCTGATGGAGTTTTAGTGAATACAGTTGTGCAGTCACTAACCTCTGGTACTCCTCCTCCTTCAGGCTTTCTTCTATTTTGTTTAACATATGGAGTGCGGGGAAAGTCAGAAAGTGCCTTTACTATTATTCTTCTAGGTTCTCCTGGTTTAAGAGTCCTCACAAGGTGCCCTTTTGATTGGCTCCTCAGATACTCATGCAACATGAACTTTATCCCTTTCACACGAGGAGCTGTGGTATAGTACACGCGATCACCTGGCTCAACACGCACCTTGCTGCGTGGAGCACTGTCTGATGCATTTCCATTCACGTGACCAATCTGCATAGTTTTCACTTACAACTAGGAGGCTGACTGAATTCTTATTGTGGAGGTCTTCTGTTAATGGTTCTCCCGTCAAGACCATGAATCTGCAACACAAAAACAAAATTAATAAGTACTATATAAAATGTAAGATGGTTCCAAATCATATCCTCTTTCTAAGTTAATGAAATACTTCATAAACTGATGAATGGGAAAGGGAAAAATCTAAAAAAATCAAATGAACAAGCCACTTCACTACCTTAGATTCATTATTCTCTTATTAATAATGCTTTATGGTTCCTGTCCTGTGCTATGCTGGTCCCTACCATTACTGCCAAGACCCACTTTATGTTAACTTAAACTTGTCTTTCAAGTTTTGGATAATAAATATACTAAATGGGGGACATCTTGCACATACTACCTTGAAAAACTCTTTTCTTGGTTATAGGGACACTTAGGCCTTTTAGGATGATTCCCGCAAAAGTTGCTCACCTCATTTTACTTAATTTTTCTTCTGCTGTCTAAAGCCAAGTATACATTCCAAGTGTCATTCCAATTAGAACACAAGGATATCAACTCAAAGATAACCGTAGCGGAAAAACACAACATGCTCCCCCATTAAGGTACCCTGCCTTACTATGCAGTGTAAACAAATACTATAAATAGTTCAGATGACAAACATAATATCTGAACATATCTATGTTTGAACAGTGATTCAAAATGTAACAATACAGGAAGACTCAATCTCCAAGCACACAAAGTAACAAAGAGGATCTTGTGCGGGGTCACTGAACACACATTCAGATTAGTGATGGCATAGCAGAAGGATATAAAGGTTTTACCAGCAAACAAAAGTTTAACTGGTACTGTTTAAATAGTAGTAATACTGTAATTGTTTTTTAGCATTTCAAGTAATCATAAAAATCCCTCATCTGTGGGAATCAATTAGAAATCCAAAGTCTTGAAAGACTAACCCCTCTACTTAATCCCAAAATCTTAATGGATTCATATGAATTTAGATTTTCTTGGGATGCTGTGTGTAATTCTATGATACTCACTGACTTCTAAAATTATGCATAAGTGACCCAGAACTTCCTTCATGACATCCTAACTCAATTATCTTTTTTTCATCTTCCACAACTAGTTCAATCATTTATCTTGTCCCACTCATCTTCACACATGCCTTCCCCATCCCCCTTGTACTTTGCAAACTCTCATTTTTCAAAACCCATCCTTCCATTCCACATCATATCTACCTTCACACATGTCCTAATGCTCCCCTTAAAATTCATCTTCACACCTATCATACACTTTTGCCTTCATTCCAACCACCCACATACATCCTTTCATACTAGATTCATTTAAAATGTATTCCAAAATACCTACAGTATGCACTTATCTTTAGCCTACAGATGATACTATTTAATACAAACTGATGAAAATGGAGTTAGTTTTGAATACAGGGAAACTATGGGGTTAAATGAAGTGAAAAAGACTACTGCATACAAAAACAAGATAATCTACCAAATCCTACTTAATCAGTCAACATTTGATTGCATACACATAATGTAACAAGATTTTCAAGGTTTAATGTGCAAATGTGGTCTTCCAGTGTCCCAGTAGTTTATAAAATTCAACTGGTACATTACATACATTTAATAATGTAGCTAAAGCTGTCTTTTGCAAACAGCACAAAGGTTTCTATACATTTTGTCAACTACTGTATAACACACTGAATATACATGTACACTGCTACGTATTGTACCTATGTTTCTTTGGTAAAAAATGATAATTTCTTTAGCATATATTTTTTTATATCATCACACTTAAAATGTATAAAGATAAGATCTTATCATTTAATTCAGTACAATTACTGATATTGCATGAATAAAAGAACCTAAAACTAAAGGATGGCTGTGGAAGTTATTCATTATACAGTACTGTAATGCAAAGACCAGAGATATAAAATATAATAATGAACTAATGACTGACAAGTGTGGCTGGCATTTCTAGAAGTTTTTTAGAGCAACACATCCCACGCATTCCTCACGTGTCGTAGAAAGCGACTAAAGGGGATGGTAGTGGGGGCTAGAAACCCTCTCCTCCTTGTATCTTAACTTTCTAAATGGGGAAACAGAAGAAGGAGTCATGCGGGGAATGCTCATCCTCCTCAAAGGCTCAGAATGGGGTGTCTAAATGTGTGTGGATGTAACCAAGATGAGAAAAAAGGAGAGATAGGTAGTATGTTTCAGGAAAGGAACCTGGATCTTTTGGCTCTGAGTGAAACGAAGCTCAAGGGTAAAGGGGAAGAGTGGTTTGGGAATGTCTTGGGACCAGTAAAGTCAGGGGTTAGTGAGAGGACAAGAGCAAGGGAAGGAGTAGCACTTCTCCTGAAACAGGAGTGGTGGGAGTATGTGATAGAGTGTAAGAAAGTAAACTCTAGATTGATATGGGTAAAACTGAAAGTTGATGGAGAGAGATGGGTGATTATTGGTGCATAGGCACCTGGGCATGAGAAGAAAGATCATGAGAGGCAAGCGTTTTGGGAGCAGCTGAATGAGTGTGTTAGTGGTTTTGATGCACGAGACCGGGTTATAGTAATGGGTGATTTAAATGCGAAAGTGAGTAGTGTGGCAGTTGAGGGAATAATTGGTATACATGGGGTGTTCAGTGTTGTAAATGGAAATGGTGAAGAGCTTGTAGATTTATGTAATGAAAAAGGACTGGTGATTGGGAATACCTGGTTTAAAAAGAGAGATATACATAAATATACGTATGTAAGTAGGAGAGATAGCCAGGGAGCATTACTGGATTACGTGTTAATTGATTGGCGCGCAAAAGAGAGACTTTTGGATGTTAATGTGCTGAGAGGTGCAACTGGAGGGATGTCTGATCATTATCTTGTGGAGGCGAAAGTGAAGATTTGTAGAGGTTTTCAGAAAAGAAGAGAGAATGTTGGGGTGAAGAGAGTGGTGAGAGTAAGTGAGCCTGGGAAGGAGACTTGTGTGAGGAAGTACCAGGAGAGACTGAGTACAGAATGGAAAAGGGTGAGAACAAAGGAGGTAAGGGGAGCAGGGGAGGAATGGGATGCATTTAGGGAAGCAGTGATGGCTTGCGTAAAAGATGCTTGTGGCATGAGAAGCATGGGAGGTGGGCAGATTAGAAAGGGTAGTGAGTGGTGGGATGAAGACGTAAGATTATTAGTGAAAGAGAAGAGAGAGGCATTTGGACGATTTTTGCCGGGAAATAATGCAAATGAGTGGGAGATGTATAAAAGAAAGAGGCAGGAGGTCAAGAGAAAGGTGCAAGAGGTGAAAAAGAGGGCAAATGAGAGTTGGGGTGAGAGAGTATCATCAAATTTTAAGGAGAATAAAAAGATGTTTTGGAAGGAGGTAAATAAAGTGCATAAGACGAGGGAACAAATGGGAACTTCAGTGAAGGGGGCTAATGGGGAGGTGATAACAAGTAGTGGTGATGCGAGAAGGAGGTGGAGTGAGCATTTTGACGGTTTGTTGAATGTGTTTGATGATAGAGTGGCAGATATAGGGTGTTTTGGCTAAGGTGGTGTGCAAAGTGAGAGGGTTAGGGAAAATGATTTGGTAAACATAGAAGAGGTAGTAAAAGCTTTGCGGAAGAGGAAAGCCGGCAAGGCAGCGGGTTTGGATGGTATTGCAGTGGAATTTATTAAAAAAGGGGGTGACTGTATTGTTGACTGGTTGGTAAGGTTATTTAATGTATGTATGACTCATGGTGAGGTGCCTGAGGATTGGCGGAATGCTTGCATAGTGCCACTGTACAAAGGCAAAGGGGATAAGAGTGAGTGCTCAAATTACAGAGGTATAAGTTTGTTGAGTATTCCTGGTAAATTATATGGGAGAGTATTGATAGAGAGGGTGAAGGCATGTACAGAGCATCAGATTGGGGAAGAGCAGTTTGGTTTCAGAAGTGGTAGAGGATGTGTGCATCAGGTGTTTGCTTTGAAGAATGTACGTGAGAAATACTTAGAAAAGCAAATGGATTTGTATGTAGCATTTATGGATCTGGAGAAGGCATATGATAGAGTTGATAAGAGATGCTCTGTGGAAGGTATCAAGAATACATGGTGTGGGAGGCAAGTTGTTAGAAGCAGTGAAAAGTTTTTATCGAGGATGTAAGGCATGTGCACGTGTAGGAAGAGAGGAAAATGATTGGTTCTCAGTGAATGTAGGTTTGCGGCAGGGGTGTGTGATGTCTCTATGGTTGTTTAATTTGTTTATGGATGGGGTTGTTAGGGAGGTGAATGCAAGAGTTTTGGAAAGAGGGGCAAGTATGCAGTCTGTTGTGGATGAGAGAGCTTGGGAAGTGAGTCAGTTGTTGTTCACTGATGATACAGCACTGGTGGGTGATTCATGTGAGAAACTGTAGAAGCTGGTGACTGAGTTTGGTAAAGTGTGTGAAAGAAGAAAGTTGAGAGTAAATGTGAATAACAGCAAGGTTATTAGGTACAGTAGGGTTGAGGGTCAAGTCAATTGGGAGGTAAGTTTGAATGGAGAAAAACTGGAGGAAGTAAAGTGTTTTAGATATCTGGGAGTGGATTTGGCAGCGGATGGAACCATGGAAGTGGAAATTCTGGGAGCCTTGAAGAATGTGTGGAAGTCGAGAACATTATCTTGGAAAGCAAAAATGGGTATGTTTGAAGGAATAGTGGTTCCAACAATGTTGTATGGTTGCAAGGCGAGGGCTATGGATAGAGTTGTGCGCAGGAGGTTGGATGTGCTGGAAATGAGATGTTTGAGGACAATATGTGGTGTGAGGTGGTTTGATCAAGTAATAACAGGGTAAGAGAGATGTGTGGTAATAAAAAGAGTGTGGTTGAGAGAGCAGAAGAGGGTGTTTTGAAATGGTTTGGTCACATGGAGAGAATGAGTGAGGAAAGATCGACAAAGAGGATATATGTGTCAGAGGTGGAGGGAACGAGGAGAAGTGGGAGACCAAATTGGAGGTGGAAAGATGGAGTGAAAAAGATTTTGAGAGATCGGGGCCTGAACATGCAGGAGGGTGAAAGGCGTGCAAGGAATAGAGTGAATTGGAATGATGTGGTATACCGGGTCAACGTGCTGTCAATGGATTGAACCAGGGCATGTGAAGCGTCTGGGGTAAACCATGGAAAGTTCTGTGGGGCCTGGATGTGGAAAGGGAGCTGTGGTTTCGGTGCATTATTACATGACAGCTAGAGACTGAGTGTGAACGAATGTGGCCTTTATTGTCTTTTCCTAGCGCTACCTCGCACACATGAGGGGAGAGGGGGTTGTTATTTCATGTATGGCGAGGTGGCGATGGGAATGAATAAAGGCAGACAGTATGAATTATGTACATGTGTATATATGTATATGTCTGTGTGTGTATATATATGTATACGTTGAGATATATAAGTATGTATATTTGCGTGTGTAGAGGTGTATGTATATACATGTGTATGTGGGTGGGTTGGGCCATTCTTTCGTCTGTTTCCTTGCGCTACCTCGCTAACGCGGGAGACAGCAACAGAGCAAATAAATAAATAAATAACATCATTTTCACTAAAATGCAAAGAAATATCACCATCTTAAAGGATTTACAATACAGTCACAGTTCAAACATGCATGCACCAATGCTTCTGTAAGATTCCATCACTTCCTTGTTCATACAACAGTATCATATCAGCCCTTCTAGGGAGCACATACAATGCAAGGGATAGAATGTACTGGATTAATGTGGCATGTAGGGAGCAAAATGTTAAATGGGCTGAACCAGGGCACATGAAGTGGTCAGTGTAAACCAAGAAGTAGTCTGTTTGGGCAAAGCTATGAGTGACAGATTCTGGTTCTGATACATCACACATGATAACAAGAAAGTGGATGCATACAAAGAAAGCCATTGTTCATTTGTCTCTGATGTTGACTTGCTATTTCAGGAGATGCAATTTTGTATAAAGAAAATAGGAATATGACTTCTCTGTACACAGTGATCAAGATTAAATTAGGTTCGTTTGAAGGTAAGGGGCTGGGAGTTGTGATACTTTCTTACTAAATTCCAACTTCACTTCGACAAAATATCTGTGATTTGATGTAAATTGTACACTCAAAGCCATTGTTCATATGTTCTTGATTATGACTAGCTATGATATGAGAGGCAATTAAGTACAAATGAAAACAGGAAAATAAGAATTGATTTCTCTGTGCAAAGTACAGTAGTTTACATTAGGGTAGGTTAGGTTTATGATACTTTCTTCTTAAAATTCAATTTTATCTCCACATGATGTATATGATTTAATGCAGACTGCATGCAACAATTTATAAATATTCACAATGAAGAGGCCACAAAAAAATGGTCCTGGGCTAACACTTCTGACAAAAGTAAACAGTTTTAATATATATGCAGCAGCCAAAATGATGGTAGAAATATACCCATTTAAATAAGTCTGACTGATGGGGATTGTATAGCCATTTGCCTTGTCATCTTTTTGGTGTCATCCAGCCCAGTTTTCATAGTGCTCAATCATGACATAAATTGTGACTATAATACTGAACACAGATAAATCTTGGCAGTTTTTTTACAAGTGTACTATTTACTTTTACTCAACCTTTCCTTGATATACGACTATCTACTTATTCAATATAGCTTAACTCACATACCAAGTCAGCATCAAAGGATGACATAAATGGTTGAGAGGAAGATAATGCGCAAATCAATCCTCAATGTGTATACCAAATAAAACAGATGGTTTGGTAGCTTATATGAATCTAAACATTTAAACAACTCACAATGATGAGCTCACATTTTCCTTCTAGCTCATGGCCCTACCCACTCATATATTGTCACAGGCCTGAATAAATGATGGTGGATATCATGCTTCCTCATTCTAGAATCACTTATATGAATTTTATCTAAATTAATAATTTCTGGAACTTCTCATTCATTCATTTGATATTTTGGAATTTCTAAGGTTTACATCTCACAAAAATTACGAAATCTCTGTTACATGCAACTGATATCTATCTTTCAGAGGCTTCCGGCTAGGAACACTCATCCCCTCGGTTGAGTAAAGTTCCTTAGATTAGCACGTAAACCGTCCCTTAAAAATAAATCTCAATGGGGCGGAAGCTGTAAAATTACCGATACTATTCATGTGCTGTACAGGTGTTACCGGACTCCGCCTGCTCGAGCTACACCGCATGAAAAATAACTAAATCATTGAGAATATATTCTCATCAGATAAAATGCTTCTCACTCCAAAGGAACTTACATTTTCCTCTTACTGGGAGTAGTTCTGCCTTGGGCTGGAAAAGCCTTTAAAAGGCCGTGGGTAACAAAGTCTCTTTCAGAGAAATTAGTTCCGAGACATTAACAAAATGAAGATGTAACGCACATAAGCTAATACATCTGCTCTGAAGAACACAAGTAACGCATATAATTACTGATAAAACTTCAAGCAGCTGCTGACTGATCAAAACAGAAACACCCATCCAAGCCCCTGGGGCGCTTGACAATTTTGGGTAAACACTTCGACTACTATAATATCAACATTAACAAATAAAGCCACAGTATCATCATCATCTAGTTCTGCATATATGAAGAAAAAGACTTTGCCGAATACGCTATAATCGTATAAAGTAATATTTACCTTTCCCGTTACTGTACGTACATTTAAACGACCAACCAAAACATTCTCAAACAAACGCTTCTAAATCCGGATCATATATCTTGTATCATTATTCCATAAAAGATTATGAAATTACTATGTATTACATTACATATATAATTCACATCTTAGATTTAAAGAATTTATTATAAATATCCAAATCATGCAATTTTATGGGACTGAGAAAAATCTAAATTATCATTTACTCAAGCGGGAAATAAGCTGGATTTACAACGAAAACACCATGGTCATCTCGCATGTCGGGTTTCGTTTTCGTATAATAGATTAATACTCGTGCAAAACTGCCATTGTCACATCGATAAAAGAAATATATATATATATATATATATATATATATATATATATATATATATATATATATATATATATATATCATACTCGGGTTCTAATCATATACGAATGAGGAACTGTACAAAGACAGGCAAACAGTAAACACAAACACAGATAATGAGACCCCACATGCTTCATTCCCATACAAATGATACATAATTGCGCGCGCATACACACACACACACACACAGTAATGAATTGTTCTTTGAAGGACGGAAAGGGTGAAAAGGTATGAAAAAGACATATCAGTTGTCAGTTCAATGCCCATGTTTGAGGTGTCTATTATCATTATTATTATTATTATTATTATTATTATTATTATTATTATTATTATCATCATTATCAAAAGTAAGAGTAAAGTGATACCTGTTCATCATTTTTATCATAATGATTACTAATATCAATATTATTGTCAAGTCTCTGAACAATTTAGCTCCTAGGCAAAAAGGGATACAGTACTGTGCATCACGCATCGAAAACCTACGATGTTGCAATGTAGTTGTTGTCAGAATTATATAGAGTGCAGACCATGGGATTTATTCATCCTAGAATGAAGTACTGGTCAGAGATGTATGAAGAAGTCTGTGTGTGTGTGTGTGTGTGTGTGTGTGTGTGGCGCAATTCTGCTGCCCTCTCCTTTTTACGGGTTGCCATTTTGGCCACCACTCGCGTAATGTGGCAGCGTATATCCCTGCTACTGCTAAGTAAGCCTTGAGCGTGAGGCACGCGTCTGGCTTCTCCCTCCCACAGTTCCTGTAGGGAAACCCGACTTCCCGGAACGTCCTTTCCTAGAACAGCTTAATGAGCTGCAAAACTCGCCTCCTTCTCTTGTCATTCCTTCTTCCTAGAAGCCTCTCTACCTTCAACACTCGGGAGGCTACAGAGACCAGAGGAGTTCTGGTTAATGTTCACCAAATGGTTACTGTTCCGTAGGACGCGTCGGTGATTATATTTCATAAGCGATTTCACCTTAAGGTTAGGCCAAGTTAGACCAGGTTACGTTAGGTCACGGTGAAAATAGCTGGTCCCACCCTTTTGTCCTTTTTCTTTTTTTTTTTACCACCTAACTCTGTATAAAGCCTACGGAATGATATTCGCTACCTACAGAAGGTAATGAATATTATTAGTGCAAGATAGCTGAGACTATTATTGGGGTTTATGTCTGATGATTATGTTAATGTGGGTTAACAAAATTCATGAAATTTCGGGCGAAACTCACTACAGCCCCCCCCCCCCCCCCCCTCTCGCACGGGAAGTAACGTAACAATGTGTGTGAGGGAAACAAGTCTGTGGAAACCTGAATGGCAGAGAAAGACAACGGGAAACGAAACATCGGCCTGGAATTGAGTTTAGAAACATGGGACAGAGTCAGGTAAGAAAGCTTTGGGAAGATGGCCGAAGGGAAAATCAGCCATCCATGGCGGGCTGTTAGTGGAAAGAGGAAACCAAACATTATTCACACCTCTTTGCACTTTACTCCCCCTGAAATTCATAAAATAAAAGACAATGTTTTGCAATTTTTGCCACCGTGGCATGACTCGACACCATCTCATTATGAATCGACGTTGCATCAGGTTACCTCGACAGACTGTGCCTAGAGATCGGAGTTCAGGTACACAAAGTCATCGTCTATGGTGCTGCTGGTGTTTCGTCATCTTAGGTGCCAACCGTATAAATATGGGAGTCTTACGGTATTCGAACCCATAAAGTTATCAAACAGTCTTCTAAAAGTACGGCATTCCGTTTTCGGAAAAGGAACCGCGTAAGCGGAAGCGAGTCACAGGGTGGGTGAGGGGGCGAAGGTTCTGGGAGCGCTGAGGAATATATATATCGCGAGATCGTTATCTGGAAGGAAAAAAATGGGTTATGTTTGACGGTTTGGTAGTCCTAACGATATCATAGAGATGTGAGGGATGGGCTATCGATAAGGCTGTGCGGATGAGGGTGGATATGTCGGAAATGAAGTGTTTGAGGACACTATGTGGTCGAGTAAGTGGTGAAAGGGAGAGAGAGAGGTCTGGTAATAATAGGAAAGTGTGACTGAGAGGGTTGAAGAGGATGTTCTGAAACGGTTTGAACATATGGAAAGAATAAGCGAGGAATATATTAGTCAGAAGTGGAGGGAACAATAAGAACGGGGAGATTAAATTGGAGATGGAAGGATGGAGTGAAAAAAAGAGTATGAGCGATCAGGGCCGGAACATGCAAGAGGGTGGAAGGCATGCACGGGATACAAAGTGAATAAAAATCTATGTGGTATACAGGGGTCAAAGCTCTGCCAATGGTCTGAACCAGGGACATGGAAAGCGTCCGGAGTAAACCACACATCCACGAAACCTCAGGGAGGTGAAGGCGAAGTAATAGCGTGTGGACTCTTCTTGCCTTCGCTCCATATCATCCTTGGCGGCGCAGCTAGCCTTAGTCTCTCTATTGATCTCACTGAGCGCCATTCCCCCGCCTTATCGCAAAACCACGTCGCACACACGGGTGGGTAAGGACACTCTTCCTCTGGTGTGGTCAATCCACAAAAGACGTGTTGGCCGCCACCTCTCCTTCCGGGATTATAATTCTAAACACTCCTCTGAGGACGCTGCATCCGGAGTGTCAGTGGCTAACAAGTCCCTTTAAAAATACCATTTTTTTTTAATGTCACAAGTTCCGCGCGTTTCTCGGCGTTGAGAGATGTGTGTGTGTGCTTCTGGAATATACGAGAATGAAGACGCTTTTGTTGAGTTGAATATCCAACTATGGCTGGGGTTAAGGGGAGGAGCCAGTTCTGAGGTCGTGAATGTAGCCAATCGGACACTGGTGAACCCCTCCCTCCACGCCCCCAACTCCCTAACGGATCTTTGTATGCCTGAAAAACAGGAGACACTTTTTTTTTTTTTAATTTTATCCAGTAAGGGAATTTTGATGATGGTTCGGTACATCTTGCCTTAACATCATTCTAGGTCACTCCAGGCCAAATCGGGTGATAATATGTTTCTGTATCTCTAGTAGTTTACTAGAAAATACTCGTCCATATTACTCATTGATATTTTCCATCTTCGCTTTAATCTCCGGTTCAATATTTATGAAGTCTATTCTCATCATCATCATCGTCTTTGCTCTCAACATGTTACTGATACAGATTTCATCCAAGGGTGTACTAAATTCTCACATCTGATCACTGTGGCGTTTTCAGCAAACAGTAGTCCACAGAGGCGTGTAGATACATCTCTCTTTCAACGGAAGAAGAATTATCTCCGTAGATTTTAATGCAATTCTTGCTAGAATTAATAATGTAATTTTAACATCGAAATCCATATCAAAACCAACGTCCATCTCGAATTTTCACACAATACTGACAGACCAAGATGATTCCCATTTCCTTCTTAATATCGTTTCTTAGAAAATGGTAAAATAAAAAAAAAATGGAGGGAAAACACCGACCGGTCATATATGCCATTTTTCGTCAGTTCTTAAAACTTGGACACTTCTCGAAAGCTTTTACGGACTGGACCGAATCCACCACTGAGCCCAGTAATTAAGTTTTCACATTAACGTCATAAGGTATTAAATGTCTTCCGAGCGTCTCTAAGCTTTTACCTTCAATGGATTTTGAAACTTGTCTGGTGTCTTGGAACGCATTAGTGAGTACGACGGTTTACACCCCTTATGCACGAAGGGATAACACACGAAGCACAATAGTGTGACTGACCACTGGGTATGATTATGGCCTGGCCATTACCTAGTCAGTTAAGCCATCACATCTTTCGTCGGTCATACCATCCATCGTGTTTGACCTAATTACGGCCTTTATCCCTTCCTCATTTTTGCCATTCTGCCAAAGTTCTGAAGACCATTTCCATCGAGGCACTGAGTCAAGTATCTTGGAGCCACTCACCTCCTTATCGGAAACTGATACGACCTTTTAACGATCTACTCACACAACACGGAATAGACGGTTCGAGACTTCGGTGTACGTCAAGCGCATCTGGTAACACCAATATCATCTTTGGCTGGAGAATTTTGTCTGGGCCGCGCCTGGAGTGGCCTGAGCGCCGACTCGGAAAACGTAAACAATTCGCGGGATACAAGGACACCTGCCCTTATATATTTCTCCTCTCGTATGTAAATGAACTCCCACACCCTCATTACTGGTTAATTACATGCACGATGTTCCTTTAATTCTAAGCGATACACCTTCCATATAACGGTGAAAGACTAGACACATAAGAGACAAAGTTACGGTCGGTACATACCAAAAAGAAAGAAGTATAATTAAATATAATTTTATTAATGTTAAAACGTATTGGCAGGAGGACAAGGGTGCTCCCTACCCCCCCACGCCCCAATACCCGGAGTCCGGATAGAAGTAGTTTATTGGCTGGGAACGACGGAACCTCGACGCTGATTGGTGGTCATCTGCGCGCTCTGCTGCTATTTTGTTGAATGTTTATCCTCAACAAAAGACGGAAGACATTGGTTAAAGTTATGACGATATCTTTTTTTTTTCTTAAAGGTCAGGGCTCTCCACTAGACCACCATACGCAAAGGTCTTAAGAGTGTAATGCCTGAACTTCTTCGACTAAAAATATTCGTTACTCATGCTGCCTTCATCTTTAAACAAAATATAAAGCATACAATTATCTGATTTTCTTCCTCACGCAACAATTTGAAACTCATTAACATACCTAACGTTTCATACAAAAAACCTAATGGATATATATATATATATATATATATATATATATATATATATATATATATTTTTTTTTTTTTTTTTTTATACTTTGTCGCTGTCTCCCGCGTTTGCGAGGTAGCGCAAGGAAACAGACGAAAGAAATGGCCCAACCCCCCCCCCCCATACACATGTACATACACACGTCCACACACGCAAATATACATACCTACACAGCTTTCCATGGTTTACCCCAGACGCTTCACATGCCCTGATTCAATCCACTGACAGCACGTCAACCCCTGTATACCACATGGCTCCAATTCACTCTATTCCTTGCCCTCCTTTCACCCTCCTGCATGTTCAGGCCCCGATCACACAAAATCTTTTTCACTCCATCTTTCCACCTCCAATTTGGTCTCCCTCTTCTCCTCGCTCCCTCCACCTCCGACACATATATCCTCTTGGTCAATCTTTCCTCACTCATTCTCTCCATGTGCCCAAACCATTTCAAAACACCCTCTTCTGCTCTCTCAACCACGCTCTTTTTATTTCCACACATCTCTCTCACCCTTACGTTACTTACTCGATCAAACCACCTCACACCACACATTGTCCTCAAACATCTCATTTCCAGCACATCCATCCTCCTGCGCACATCTCTATCCATAGCCCACGCCTCGCAACCATACAACATTGTTGGAACCACTATTCCTTCAAACATACCCATTTTTGCTTTCCGAGATAATGTTCTCGACTTCCACACATTTTTCAAGGCTCCCAAAATTTTCGCCCCCTCCCCCACCCTATGATCCACTTCCGCTTCCATGGTTCCATCCGCTGACAGATCCACTCCCAGATATCTAAAACACTTCACTTCCTCCAGTTTTTCTCCATTCAAACTCACCTCCCAATTGACTTGACCCTCACCCCTACTGTACCTAATAACCTTGCTCTTATTCCCATTTACTCTTAACTTTCTTCTTCCACACACTTTACCAAACTCAGTCACCAGCTTCTGCAGTTTCTCACATGAATCAGCCACCAGTGCTGTATCATCAGCGAACAACAACTGACTCACTTCCCAAGCTCTCTCATCCCCAACAGACTTCATACTTGCCCCTCTTTCCAGGACTCTTGCATTTACCTCCCTAACAACCCCATCCATAAACAAATTAAACAACCATGGAGACATCACACACCCCTGGCGCAAACCTACATTCACTGAGAACCAATATATATATATATATATATATATCCCTTGGGGATAGGGGAGAAAGAATACTTCCCACGTATTCCCTGCGTGTCGTAGAAGGCGACTAAAAGGGGAGGGAGCGGGGGGACTGGAAATCCTCTCCTTTCGTTTTTAATTTTCCAAAAGGAGCAGAGAAGGGGGCCAAGTGAGGATTTCCCTCAAAGGCTCAGTCCTCTGTTGCTAACGCTACCTTGGTGGCGCGGGAGATGGCGAGTAGTATAATATATATATATATATATATATATATATATATATATATATATATATATATATATATATATATATCTTTTTTTTTAAATCTATATTTCGGACCCCTCGTCTCTTCCATCGGGGCTAACACCACAGTTTTCAGGACTCAGCACTTTCCTTTCCCCCCCCATCGCATCGATCCTGCTGCCCTTATTTCCCAGCTACCCATTATAGTTTCGAAATCCTTTCATCGTCTTGCTCATAACAGGATGTGCCAGCTCTGCAATATTGGCTCTTCGGGAGTCCTCGACAGATCAAGATATATATATATTAAGTTAATTACACCTTCATGAGACTGTCAGCTATATTTTCCTAGTATGACAGTGAAATATCACCTTTGAAATATATATATATATATATATATATATATATATATATATATATATATATATATATATATATATATACTCGAAGCTCTCGAGTACGAGGGTTCGACCCCTGAAGGTCAGGGGGAAGGTCATCATAACCAAAGGTCGTGTTCAAGGTCGTCCCGTTGTTAATCGGGAGTACAACACAATCTACCACAGAACATATGAAGGATTTCCTTTAGTTAATCGAATAACTAAAAAGAAAAAAATAAAGGCAAAGTTCAGCAATGAGGGTCCGTAATGAGCTGAAATGACGCGCATTCCCGCCTGTAATCTGCATGTAAATCCAGCCGACGCACCTCTAACCCAACACGTAATATTTCCTGGAAACACCGATCTTTTTCCCGCTTTTTTGTTTTAAACCTTTCTTTCCATCAACAATTTTTATTCTACAGCTTCGTAAAAAAAAAAAAAAAGAAAAGTTATAGTATCTAATAACTAAACTGAAATTGAACGTGCTCCATTTATAAGAAGTATGAGCTATTGAGCTCCCATAATTTTTATATAATTATTGCAAAATTTTGCGAAACGCCCGACTGATAAATACTGGCCATTAGGAATTACGAAGAGATAATACAGTTTCATCCTTGACCTACAATGCACTGGCCGTATTAACACGCCATTGATACACCGCCACCATTCCCCACTCGATGGTTCCCACCACGAACTAACCGGACCAGGACTCGATTTTTCTTTTCATTTTCACGATAATTACAGAACTAATTCACTTGGACATTATTCATCTAGACGTGGAACGACTCGGAATACTTTTTCGTATAATTAATTAAAGTCGGAGTGCCTAAGTTTACAGTAAGTCTGGTTCAGCTAACCTCATTCATTCAAATATATACAATTCAGAACCAAGGAAAGTGTATGCAATACGCTAATGGCTCCATAAAATATACGAATATTTGCTAAAAGTCAACACATTTCCCCTCATTAACACAGGTAATTTACCTTACATTTCCTGTATCAGTGACATCACAAACTGCAGTGTTTGTGTATAGATGGCGCCTAAGCCACAGCCAAAGTTTGAACGAATACCTTTATTCTCGATCTTAAATAACACAAGATTGTTGACTATATTTTTAAGACTTCCATTCTTTTTTAATTTTTTCCCCTCCCAGGATGTTTTGTCTTAATGAAAAATAGTTTTAAAGCCGAAAGGTTTCTTAAATAATATTCCCCCCCCCCCCCCGAGTCTTTTCCTTCCTGTTTCTCGTAAATCTAAAACGTCTCATGCATTCCCTTTGTCATGCTAACACACACACACACACACACACACACACACACCTTCTCATCATACTAATACCTTTCACATAATGCAACAGGCCATACCAACATATACACCTGATTATTATACTAAGACCTCTCACGTGAGCACACACGTATTAACCAGTCTTATAATCTTCCCCGTCCAAATATATAGAGGAAAGTACACACCAATACGAAAATATTCATCACCATCATTGGGTTAAAGGCTAATTCTCATGAGTTTTCCTTCTCAGTGTCTTCTGTGGCCTGTTACCACGAGGAAAGGTCTATTGCCTGGAGAAGTCTGTGTGGGTAATGGATGTCACATCGTGATGCATATGGTAGATATTTTTTCCTCCTGGGATGGTACCGGTTGATTTGGGCAGACAGAGTCTACTGCTGTGGTAAAGAAGTGAGGATCGAGTATCTATATTTTTCCCTTCACTGTGGTTGTCAGGCATCCAGTGAGAGATGAGAGGATCCCTGTTTTGCGTGGCTTACAAAGCTGTTTCAGCTTGCTCCTGATTCAGCGGATGAGCAAGAAGGTGAGGCGTAGTTTAGGGTGGAGCGGATATACTTTCTGGAGGGGATGCGCATGGATTCTTTCCAGTGTCTAAAACTGGTGCCGGTAAGTGTCCTACGGGTAGTTAGTTGGTTAATGACCTCTGGTGCTGATGCAAATGGAGTGGGGGATAAATGTAATGTGTGTCGCATGTTATACCTAGTGTGTGTGAGTGCTGCACGTTATACTAAGCATGGTTGAGGGTCTGTTGAATGAAACTGGTAACTATGGGTTATAAGGAGATGTCCAGTACGTTGGATTTGTGTCTGTTCGAAGGGTAACGGTGGATTTCTGAGAGAGAGAGAGAGAGAGAGAGAGAGAGAGAGAGAGAGAGAGAGAGAGAGAGAGAGAGAGAGAGAGAGAGAGAGAGAATTAATTAATAAGTAGGCCCGGTAAAATCAATGATAATTCAATTCCCTCGGTTGCTGCACTGTTCATTATATACACATGAACAACACGATGAAACGGTAAACCAAAATAAAAAAAAACCATACGTATATGGCTAAATAAGTTCAAGTTTAAACACGTCTGCTATGAATACGGCTAAACAGAAATATACAGTCCCGCTGTCTCCCATCTTGTATTCGGATACCACAATCTCCAATATTACACAGGCTTATTCATTACGCTGAGTAGCGCCATCACTCAGCCTACGTTGGTTTCATTTATTACTGTCAACAGTGATGTATACACACGCCAGGAGTTGATACAGTGAGCACCGGAAAGCCACAGTGGGGGGGGGGGGGGAAGGAAAAATATATATTCTCTCTCGAAGTTGATTCAGCGTTCAGACCCCCCCCCCCTAAAAAACAGGGACCGAAAGAATAAACTTGGATAGCCAAGTCTCACTGAATATTCATGGCGCGGAAAATTTTTACAGATGGATGAGAACCATTTGGTGTTTTTTCTTTTTAATTATTAGGCTAAAAGAAAAAGAAGAATGGAGAGATTCCGCTGACGTTTCTGTTCCTAGGGTTCACGGGCGGGTAGCTCTGGCTGTGTCCTGACTAACGGGTGTGTCAACAAGATGACGAACGCTGGGTCACGTGATGGCTTTACAAGCCAGGGTCCTACTGCTCCCGGCCAGCGTTTCATGAGGCAATATTTCTCTTGGAAACAGACATAATTCGAGCTTCCCTTTCTCCATCTTTTAACCCAAATTGTTGTAGGGAACGACACAGGTCATATAAAGCTACATGAGGTACGGTTTGGGTAAGTCTAAGTTTACTGATTTTACATTATGATTTGCGTACAGAGGTAGTAATATGGACAACTTTTATTCGGTTATCAACAAAATTCGCTTCCATTTTCATCCACTTAACTGGCGAGCCCGGTTCATATTCAGCACGTAGGTAAGAGCAAACGTCGCTGCACTAAATAATTAGTAAAGACTCTATCCTAAGTTAAGATTACGTTGAACATCTCTGTAATCAGCTTGGTGAACAGTTTGGACAGAGGCAAAAATTATTCTTCTAAAAAACAACCGTTGGATGATAAAATCTTAGAAAATGTGACGTAAAGTCAGATGTTGAGTTTATTCGTAAATATTTCTTTTTTATAAAGACCATACAGTTTATTGCGTCTCACTTACACACGTAATTCCTAATGAGGCTAAGACATTGTTAACTTTGAATACTTACATATATTGCTACTTTTCATCGTTATTCTGTTTTACCTTTGTATCTTTAAACAGCTTCTTCCACTTTTGATCTTAAACGTTATCAACTTAACCTGGTGATTAATGCTAATTCAATTCCTATATACTCAGTTCAAGGTTTTTAACTTTCCAGATTTCTTCTCCACAAGGAACGGAACTCAAAGGAAACGCACAGCAATATATAAAAGAGCAAGATTTTCTTTTAGTTGTATTATTCCAGATACAGAAAAGGATAACAGCATTTCTGCTTAACGAGACGGTATGGTTGGAGGAACAGAATTACTGCTCCCTTAAAATTCTGGAACAGCAGCCCAGCTCGTCCTTTACGTTTTGAAAACTTCGAAAAGTGACAAAAACAACAAAATTTCTATCAATACATGGTGGTTTCCTAAATGCGGGGAGCTGAGACCTCTACGTTCTGGCTCTCTCTCTCTCTCTCTCTCTCTCTCTCTCTCTCTCTCTCTCTCTCTCTCTCTCTC
This sequence comes from Panulirus ornatus, assembly GCF_036320965.1. Classification (NCBI taxonomy): domain Eukaryota; kingdom Metazoa; phylum Arthropoda; class Malacostraca; order Decapoda; family Palinuridae; genus Panulirus; species Panulirus ornatus. The sequence continues at coordinate 7,840,716 of NC_092282.1, forward strand.
TCTCTCTCCACACACACACAAACATATCTATCTATCTATCTACACTTCTTGACCGGTGGTTCCGCCCTGTGACTGTGGATAGCTTCCTGAGAACTACGAAAGCCTCACAGAAGAGGCTACAGCACGAAATCCCTCCCACCCTAACCATCGACCACCTCACAGAGATAAAATGCTTACCCCTGGCTCACACTTCAGTAACCCCTACTCACAGGTCCCCCCCCCCCCCCAAGTAACAGAAAAGTGACGAAGCTACACCACCACCGTGAAATAACCCAACAAGCACGAGAGAACTGCCTTCCCAACTCAGCCTTAAAATCCAAGCCACTGGACGTACACCCATCGTAAAACCCACACTCTAACCAGACATACACGAGTCACACTTTCACGCTTACGCTCTGGACATCACCCAACACAACACTATATACACCGTTCCATCGTGTCCCAAGGCCATGCCTACGATGCAGCTACTAATATGAAGAAACCTAGCGATTACTACTCAATTTGGTAAACATGTTTACCAAATGGCGTCCTAGCCTCGTCTCTTCGATGTATATCAACTGACTTGTATTTCTCTCTTGTGTCTCCCCTGATGATGTGATTATTACACGAAAGTGCACTTGGGAACTGATCGTGTTTCATTTTCCCCGTGGACTCATAGGAATATATATATATATGTATATATATATATATATATATATATATATATATATATATATATATATATATAATTATATTTTTATTTATTATACTTTGTCGCTGTCTCCCGCGTTTGCGAGGTAGCGCAAGGAAACAGACGAAAGAAATGGCCCAACCCCCCCCCCCCATACACATGTATATACATACGTCCACACACGCAAATATACATACCTACACAGCTTTCCATGGTTTACCCCAGACGCTTCACATGCCTTGATTCAATCCACTGACAGCACGTCAACCCCGGTATACCACATCGCTCCAATTCACTCTATTCCTTGCCCTCCTTTCACCCTCCTGCATGTTCAGGCCCCGATCACACAAAATCTTTTCACTCCATCTTTCCACCTCCAATTTGGTCTCCCTCTTCTCCTCGTTCCCTCCACCTCCGACACATATATCCTCTTGGTCAATCTTTCCTCACTCATTCTCTCCAGTCCTAACCATCTCTCAAAACACCTTCGTACGCTTCGTACACGGCCAAAATTTATTCTTCAACAAACCTCTACTTACAATCTAGAACATGTGACTAAATCATTAGCACATTTGTCGTAAATATTTCTTTTTTAAGACCAACATCTATTGCTCTCGCACTTACACTCTAATTCAATAGGCCCACGCATGTCTCAACCATTAAACTTATTTGGAACCACTTTTCCTTAAACTTTACCATTTTTGCTTTCGAGGAATGTTCCACTGATCTAAATCGTTATCAACTTGACCCTGATAATCTATTCATGTCAAATCATTCACTTTTCAACCCTATGATTCTTCCGCTTCACAGGTTCCACCCTGCCAGGATCCATCCAAATCTAAAACGATCAAGTTTCTCCAGTTTTTTCGTATTCAGATCAAAACGATTACATGCATCTTGCTACCAACCAGTATGTTAGCCTAATAACCTGCTCTTATTACACATTTCTTAACTTTGCCCTCGCCTTACTTTTAAAACTCGACACCAGTTCTGCAGTTTACACAAATCTATCAATCCAGCTGGTTTCCTAGATCGGACGAACCATAGTGCTCTCACTCTCACTCTCTCATCCTCTCAACGCTCTATCTTGCCCCTCTTCCAAACTCTAGCATTTAACCTCCTAACAACCCATCCATTAAAAACGGTTCACCCTGGACATCACCGTACTCGCAAACCTACACAACTGAAGCAATGACTTACGCTCTATCCTACACTACACACCTCATCCCTCGACAAAAATATTCATTCTTCTGAACAACTTCCTACCCTACTACAAATCTACCTCCTCCCCCAAGAAGAAATCGATCTACAACCCTATAATCCACAGCCATCAAAATGCTACCTACAAACCTTCTTTCTAATATCCAATACATTGACTAAACAACCACCTAACCCACACTCTAACCACTCACGATCACACTAGCTTCCGCTCTGCCAATCTCAACACTACATCACTTTCCCATCTCAAGCCATCCTACATCATAATAATAGAGAATACCAACGAAACTATCATTTGGTAACTGTTTACAACCATTTCGATGTATAGAGATAAAGGAGGCAGACCACTGTAAATATCTGCACCAACTTGGGCTGGGGCGTCTGGCCGTGGAGGCCAACTCCACCTTTAAACCTCCACCGCCCCTGGACCAGCCGTGGTAGGGAGGCCAACTCCAACTTTAAAACCTCCACTAACGCGGGCCTAAGCGGGCCAGCCGTTTAATCAGGTGGTGAGCAAACTCGCCCTAGTATCTCATCTGCCGCAGCATCATCTTAACCTCCGCTAAACACGTACTCCAACGCAAACACAAGTTAAACACGTCCGCATATAATCCGACGCGTATACACACACACACACACACACACACACACGCACGCACGCACGCACAGAGTGAACGCTTGATAACCAAACAGAACTACAAAAAAATAGGATATATGAAATCCTACTCAATACACCATTTTTTGAAAATATTTACTTCGTCTTTCTACAATTGTACCTAGATAATCTTAGATAATTTTAGATACAGCCATTGTTTGGTCGATTACGCCGAACTGTCGAATCGCCATGTCTGTTTACCAGTGATTTATATGATATACGATTTAAATTTCATATATATATATATATATATATATATATATATATATATATATATATATATATATATATAATGAATCACGCTTCACATTTCTTATCTCAATAAATATACTTTTTCCCCCAATGGAAAAAAGCGTGTTGACTTTACCTCAAAGTTAGCGTGTATACTAGGGATTGGTAACAAAATTCAGACGCATATAGTGTTAATCAAGACTAGTGATTCGATTATAATAGCTTGTTTATCGTTATAGATTACCAAGGCCCACGAAAAAAAAAAAAATGAAAAATAACGAACAATTTAGCAACAAATATATTCTAAATATTCCCCCAGCCTAGCTAAGCAGCGAGATTTACATTCCCCTCGTACCTCCCTCCTCCAGACTGCCCACTTCGGGAATTTGAGAGAGGCTACGTCGATTGTCCAGCGACCCACTACTCTACCTCTCTCACCCACTCACCAGCGCCGGGGAAGTCTGCCGAGTCAACGACTCTGCAGCCTCCTCCACGCCCTCAAATACCTTTCAAACTAATAATAGCCCTAATATGATTTCCAGCCTCGTTCATTCTTTCTTGTTCGTCGTGATCATGGAATATCTAACCGCGTATCCAAAGTCAAGTTTGATAACAAGAAACTAAGAATATCATCGTACATGGTAATGGATATTGTCGAGTCTTCCGCGCGGAGAGCTGCTGAAATATTCAGTAATCAAAATATTCTCATTTACTCGCAGCGTCGATAGTTTTCAGATCTTGCGCTTACCTAAGCGCTAGGATACACTCAGGAATGGCACACTGAAGACTGTTCTTGCCGAAGAGCTATTTTATAATCGGAAAGACACGTGAATTCGCACGAATTGCCGATGAAACGATGCTTTCTGCACTCGTTCATGACCACCCTAGACACTGGAGACGAACGCATCCTAAACATTTCATTCGTAAAAGATATTACATGTAACTCCAAATTGCAGATTAGAGGTCATATTGCAGAGAGAGAAAGTATCCTTCCTTAACTGGAAAATAAACAACATTGGTTCGACCATCACTTGTGTCAACATGAGTCGTATGGGTGAAGTCGCCCGGCAGCAGAGGCCGAAGCCAGTCAAGCATCCGGACACAGGAGGAAAACAATGTTTCACATCAGCGAGTCGACCCGGGCAATGGTCCTGCGCTGATCTGTTGTTTTCATGAAAATATTTCTCGGAATTTGTCCTCCGGACTGACAGCTGGAGATGGGTAAATTGAGGGCTGTAATACTTGGATATAACTGGGAGACGGCCATGTTACTATGGTTTCGGTAATGTTAGGTGGAATCTTGAGTACGACTCTAAAACATGACGGTACGACCCTTAAGCACGACGGAACGACCCCCTGAGATGTACGGTACGACTCAAGCACGACGGTTCAGGAACCCTGTGCAGGATGACCTGGAGTTTTGACCTGACCTTAAAGCTAAGGTCAAGCCAAAGGTAATACCGTCGTGTCCGCAGGGTTTCTCATTAACTTCTCGTGCAATCAAATGTTGCAGGACTCCGCTATAACAAACAACGCAGCAGAGGTTACATAATACTTTATACTAGGCTTATCTTTTTGTCCCGAAAGATTTTTGAGGGGGCGCTTTCATGCCGTATAAACTTTTTTTTATATATTTCTTCCTAATTTCGTAGTTCTAGAAGTGAAGATAACGAAACGGTTGCATCCCCCAGAAAAAAAAAAATTACCGTCTGATAAGAGCAGGGAACGACTAAACTCCTCTCCCATGCAATCAAAGTTCACTGTATTATTCTCATCAGTATGTATGAGGGGGCTTAACCTCATGTGACGTCATGCGTTCGATGACGTCGTACATTCGGTGACGTCTAATTTCCAGTCAATCAGTTGGGCGGTTACAGTTTTAAACCCTTCCGTAAAAGGAGCTGTGATCTTGACTGGCGTCAGAGAGAGAGAGAGAGAGGGAGAGAGAGAGAGAGAGAGAGAGAGAGAGAGAGAGAGAGAGAGAGAGAGAGAAATTTATTTTTCTATACGTAGAAATGAGTTCATATTACTACCTGCCCTTAATACGTTCTCAAAAAAACTCTCACGAACCACACAACCACACTAACAACTGCAACATGTCACCCATCATAACCATAAGTCGCACCTTCTTGCTCCAGGGTCAAGCCGTTGCTCTCAAGGGATCGAAACGAACGCCGATTGTCGACTAACAAGTTCGAAACTGCCTAAACAGTTTAGTAGAACGAGCAGCGGTGGCGTATGTGATCGAGCGATGACGTTTCCCGCCAGAACTAAATTTCTTTTCCCTCTACAATACATACCAGACTTGACTCATCCAACCGTTCTCTACAGTTTTAGGAACACTAAAGGCGAGAAAGAGAAGAAATTTCTCGTATTTAGGTAAAATGTCAAATTTTCAAATGATTTCAGGCATGTGTAATTGTATCTGGGACAGTTAAGATCTGATTACAGCGAGACCTGGCAACTTCTTTAATAATGACGCCCAGATGTTTGTTAATTGTTAGTTCGTAATCTTTTAATTCTATGAACGACTGTGAAAGGGTTTATATAAGGTTATTAGTAAATGAGAAATGGATATAGTAAAATATTATGGGAGAACACCGTAGGCTGTATAAACACAAAATGATAAATACAATATTTTCTTGAATATTGCCATCGAATGCCAGAAGGAATAGCTGAATTATTTTCTGTATACACAATGTATACACAATGTATACGTTTACCCAACAAAAGAGGCTTTGCTGTTAAAAGATAACTTTCACCTTTTTAGAACCCCACTTCCTCCTGCTTTACACGTAATATGAGTCTCGTACGCACAAGTTACTACAAACCCCATTACTCCTGTTATTTCACTAAAGTGATAATTCGTTCAATCAATCACTTATATCTATTTGGCTCTCTCATGATTTAGACAAGATACATTTACGTATATAATTAGAATATCATATATAAGGTTAACACCTCTGTCAGTCTACCATAATCTTTTTTTTTTTTAAAGTAATTCTCCTGTTTGTGTTTTGGCGATTCAGTTGAACCTTGCATTAATACCGGGTCTTGCAACATGTTCGTAATAACAGCTTGTTGTCCACATGTCAATCATCTGATCATGACAAATTATCACACGACCACTTGACGTCTGTCTGTCTGTGTGATGAGGACGCGCGGGCAAGCGTGCGTGCGTTCGTAAACAACGGGTCCCCGCGTGACGCGCGTTCGCCAATGACGAGATTACTTACTGGATCGCGCCGCTGACGTCACCAACAATGACGTAAAGGAATATTACTAATCCGGTCTGATGGATCACTGGGGGGAGGGAGGGAGGGGATAGGGGGTGGAGGATGATATCAACACGGTAGCAAAGGGTAGATATCCTCCATACTGAGGTAGATATCAACACGGTAGCAAAGGGTAGATATCCTCCATACTGAGGTAGATATCAACACGGTAGCAAAGGGTAGATATCCTCCATACTGAGGTAGATAATTCCCTGGAGGGGATTATGTTTACACACACGACAATAGACAGTCATATATATGCAGGCAGCTGCATTTTCTACCATCTTCCCCTATGGCAAACCCTGTATCTATATAGCAAGCTATACACGATGGAATAATTTACTTCGCAGTGAATCGTGTGTGTGTGTGTGTGTGTGTGTGTGTGTGTGTGTGTGGCGGGGTGGCAGCGAGAATGGATGAAAGCAGCAAATATGAATATGTACATGTGTATATATGTAAATGTCTGTGCACGCATGTGTATGTATACGTTGAAATGTACAGGTTTGCATATGTGCGTATGTGGGCGTTGATGTATATACATGTGCATGTGGGTGGGTTGTTGGGCCATTCTTTCGACAGTCTGTTTCCCTTGCGCTACCTCGCTAACGTCGGAGACAGCGCCAAAGTATACTAAATATAAAAAATAAATAAATATATAAATAAATTTTCTGTATATATATATATATATATATATATATATATATATATATATATATATATATATATATATATATATTCTCATTTTCTCTGTAAATTGAATAAAACCAACTTTGGATGAACTACGAGACGCAGGAAAGACAACAGCTGGACCAAACATGAATTTCCCTGAATAACACAGAGCCATGACATAGCAAATCCCCCTCCCCTCCTCCACTTACCCCCCCCCCCCTCTTGCTCCGGAACAATGCCCCGGGCAATCTCCGAGACACCCAATCAATATGCAGCTCCTAATCTGGCCGTAACAATACATCATTACAATGTATTATCGCGTAAACTATTGCATCTGCCGTTCCCTTAGTCGTAATTGCCAATTAAGCCCCCCCCCCCCTCCCACACCCTCTAATTCATCTTTTAAAACCAGTCTGTCTTTATCAACGAAGTCTTACTTCATTATATTCCCCTATGTAAATCAGGCATGAATATTTATATGAGTAGGGTAACAGGAGGTTTCCTGAGCAATTGCTATCATAATATTTAAAAAGGACCTTTGGAAAACAGATCAAAGATGAATATGTCTATAATACGACTACTTCAACTTTAAACCACAATTTGATCTGATCCATTATATATATATATATATATATATATATATATATATATATATATATATATATATATATATATATATATATATATATATGCGTTACCGGACTCCGCCTATTTGTGGGATTACACCGGGAGTGAAAACACACCCTTCGTCGTCAAGGAAGTATATCTGAAGTACCATCCCCTTCCAAGAACTTCCCACTTCTCTGCTACTGACTGCAGCGCTGCCTTGAGGAAGGTCCACGGGGCCTTGTGCTGGTCCAGTGACTCAAACAGGCGAGGTCACTGTACCGTACGTCTGTACGTCCCGTGTTTGTGTAACCATCTTTCGATACCATGAGACAACTTACGTCATTAATACCATTTTTATTACGTGTAATATCTTGGGGTTACGTCATAAAGGGGAGAACACGCCGAGTCTTTACTGAACTTGTATTCCTCATCAGGAGTATATATCATATATCATATACATTATATATATATCCACCCACCATAAGCCACAATAAATCCTACGCGTGTGAGGGGAGGACGCTGTGTTCCGCTGCGTGGCGGCATTTGGCAACCCAACCCTCCACCGAGATTGGACGATGAATATTGTAATTGAATATATACATTGTCTTATGAATATATGCAGACTGGCGGGGGATTGAAACATCCATTTTGCCATATACCGAATGCCTGCTCATGCTGATATTTATCGATATAGATCAACATTCATGGGGGGGGAGGTTATATATATATATAGTAAAACTAAAAAAAAAAATCGGGTCAAAGAGATCCCATTTTGGTATAAGCGGACGCCATCATTACAAGCTCTGGTGCTTATTTCAACCGCGAGATGGCACTGGCGTGACGTGATTCCCGTCGATATAATGAAAGGCGGCAAAGGAAAATTACACCTTCATTCTATTAGCGAGTCTTTACGAGTCTAACGACATCAGAGAACATCACTTTGCGTTATTTTACTTCTTATATTCACACAAGGACACCTGGGAGGGAAATTAGGGAAAACATTATAAAAGTTTTGTGGGTTAAAAATGGTCACCAAACATGGACACTGACCGTTCTGCAGAATATGGGACAAACTGAGCACAGTTTCCATTCCGCTGAATCCGATTCGCCAATCCGGTTTGGCTTCTACATCATTCTCTTTCGAGTCCATTTTACAATCTCTGTTGTTGTTTGTCTTAATTTTTGGTTATTTTTTATGCCTCCTTTACACACAACGATTCTCTTATTTCATTATCTATATAATTTGTTATATTCATTGCGCGTTTGATTTAATGCTTCGAACAGTAGCTCGTTCATCCCTTTCCATAGAGTCTTCTTCCTCCCTTTCATACTGAAACATTCTTCTATAGCCACACTCCCGGCTGTAGGCTACAGCCCTGGGTTACAGCAGGGTACAGCACCAGCCGCCCCTCACCCATAGCCGTCAATCACCACTGGATATAATAAATCCTGGAGGAAGGGTGGGTGGTTCGGGTTCGGGGGTGCCACGGGGGACTCAATACCTGGCGATCCGAACCATCAATCTTCGTGAAGCAGCTTCGTGATCAAGGGCTGCTCCGGAACCCTTGCCTCGCCCAGGTGGGGGGCGAGCGGTTAGTGTGTGTGTGGGAGAGAGAGAGAGAGAGAGAGAGAGAGAGAGAGAGAGAGAGAGAGAGAGAGAGAGAGAGAGAGAGAGAGTTTCTACAAGCCACCATTCTCTCCAATACCGTACCCCTCTCCGCCACCAATTCACCGCCATTAACCCCCAACACTGTCTATACAACCCCACAACCTGCATAAAACCACCACCACCACACACTGGCATTACCGCCATCTGCATCACACACGCCACAAATTTCCACCACTCCTCACAACCCTACCATCTCCACCATCACCATCACCACCCACCGTCATCTCCAACACTACCACCCACCTCCCTCCCACTCCCCCACTGTCTCACACGTTACACAATTGGGTGGATCAGAGTCAGCTGAGCCGTCTGAGCCCCGAGATATGTCTTAATGAAGCTTCGATTCGCGGTAGGGAGCCTCGACTCACGGCAGAGGCTCGGTACATGACTACAGCTTCGGATAATGGCCAAGGGCTTCGAATCATCGGCAAAGAAACTTCGACTCACGGCAATAAAGTCCCCTCCTCCCCCAAAAAATGAGTCAGCCAAATTCTATTCTCAGGAGAGCTCCTGAATTCGAGCGAAACTGAACGTTACAAGTTCTTTGAGACGATACCTGAACCCCTTTTATCGCAACTTAAAACTTCGAATTCCACAAGTTTCGCAGACAAAAGTCTGCAAGAGGGCGACCAAGAACGGTGGTCAATAGCGAATAATTAGATCAGACAAGCGTTGCAGCGGTGCGCCACCACGATGATTTCGAAGCAGTTCGAAACGACACGAACCAGCCAACTGTACAGACGAACAACACGTCGCGTGACATCTGCTCAATGAACAATACAGTACCGCTAGATGTACACAAAGCTTAATAAATACACAGAGGATATAATACAACAGATGTACATTATGTACACAAAGCTTAATAGTTACACACATGTACCTTATGTACACAAAGCTTAATAAATACACATAGGATATAATACTACAGATGTACATTATGTACACAAAGCTTAATAAATACACAGAGGATATAATACTGCAGATGTACATTATGTACACAAAGCTTAATAAATACACAGAGGATATAATACTACAGATGTACATTATGTACACAAAGCTTAATAGTTACACAGAGGATACAATAATACAGATGTACATTATGTACAATAAACAGAGAACATCGTACTAGTGGCATATGTACCTAGTTCAATACTACACACCTACGTTATTACACACACCACCCACACACTCACCCACACACACACACACCTACAAAGGAAAGGGAATCGAGCACAATTCTCCTCTTCTGCTGCTGCCAAATCGATCAACGGTGCTGATTGTGCAACGAGCAGGGGGGGGGGGGATGATGGGGAAGGGGTAAGGGGTGGAGGGGGAGAGAGATGGGTGGTTCGGGAGGGGCCCCCTCCTTAGGAGCTGGCGCCACCGAATCGAAATTATATAAAGCGAATTTTCCGCCGGGGTGACCGTGTACTGGAAAGAAAATAGTGACTTTTTTTTTTTAAGGGGGAACTGCTTTCAATGGCTGTTACTTTATGATATATATATATATATATATATATATATATATATATATATATATATATATATATATATATATATATATATATATATATATATATATATATACACGAATATAGTGCATATGAATGCGCATTTTCATAAAACACATGACCCTCCAATATATATATATATATATATATATATATATATATATATATATATATCATAATAAAAACAAGTACATATAAAGAAACACCCACACGATCGCTCTGCGGCCAGAGGGATCCCTGGCCATGGTTAACCCTTCCAATTAATCTAAATTTTTTGCTTCATGGAAATGTACAGTGAAGGGGGGGTTGGGGGGTTACTGTGGGGGGGGGAACAATATAAATACATCCACTCATACAACAAAGACGTCATTTACTCCAGTGAGGTGGAACTAAAATTATTCGTATGTATGGGGGGGGGGGGGGGAAAAGGGGAGTTAAATTCAGCACGGCTGTGAAATTCCCTCAGCGAAGACACACAAAGGACACACAAGAGTTGAAATGGGATCAAACACAGCAACAGGTGCAACACGAAAGGAGGTGTGTGTGTGTGTGTGTGTGTGTGTGGGTGAGCACATATCCCATGTCCCCTGTGATAGCAAGCTAGCTTATACAGAATAGTCTTCCCTCTTCAATAACAGAAAATGAACTGTATCGTTCCAACGGTGATTTTCCCCAATTCTGTTTTCTAATAAAAAAAAAAAAGTTTTTTTGATCACAAATCTACTCTATATATCAAAAATAAAGGCATTAATGACTCTTGAAGTCGACAGGCCTAATCTCATATAACCCAAGTCATCTGAGGATTAATTTCCCCCCTAAAAAAAATATTGGGGAGGGTTTGTGAATACACATTACTCGTTGAGGCAACACTTCACGAGCTGTGAAGTTTTTAGCTTTAGAAAAGTTACCCCATGAAGAAGAATGGGGAGGGGGGGGGGGGTTGAAGGTACGACTAACGCACAAATATTTTTTCCCTTGATACTAGCAATATATACATCTAATTAATGACCATTTTTAATGAAATGTTATATGAGAGAGAGAGAGAGAGAGAGAGAGAGAGAGAGAGAGAGAGAGAGAGAGAGAGAGAGAGAGAGAGAGAGAGAGAGGCATCTCAATTTCTTACTTTTAAAAAATCTAAAAAAGAAAACGGTCGTGTCCAAACATCTGAGTTACTCAAGCCTAGCCACCACCGTTTCAAAAATAGATGTTCAGGGTCAATTTGCTGAAATGTGAGGAACTAATGACCAGAAGTTTCCAGAATTGAAAGAGTATAGAAAATTCATCATATGGTCAGTGATTTTCTTTTTTTTTTTTCGATTTTTGGAGAGGTTGGGTTAGGTCTGGTGAGATGTGGGTTAAGCCTTAACTAACCTCAACTTAGCCTAGTGTATCGTTGTTGGGGGGGGGGGGATCATCAGGTGATCCCAGTGGAAAATGGTTATGGAAACAAATCTCTCTCTCTCTCTCTCTCTCTCTCTCTCTCTCTCTCTCTCTCTCTAAACATGGATACAAAACTGAGGACACATTTTAACACAGTACCGTCACACACACACACACACATATATATATATATATATATATATATATATATATACACTCAATTCATCTAGGCAAGTTGTGTATCAAACACCATGGTACCACTGGAACCATTACTGTCAAACACAAGTTACTGAAAACCAATTTAACAATTATCTACGACCATAAATCCCTCTCAAATGAATGGCTGGCCGATACTGCATACATTACCGAGTTCACTGTCCTACAACACCGAGAGCAACTTAGTCTCCAGGGCTGTGATGATCTGGGATGATTACTGGCTCTGTTCATCTGAACGTTCCGTAATGCAGAAATCACAACAGTTGTACGATCGATCAGATGTAAGGTTATTGAACACACACACACACACACACACACACACACACACACACACACACACACACACACACACACACACTGATTGTTCTTTTGAAAAATCACGAATTGAGGTAAAAAACGATTTCTTTTTTTTTTTACATGGCATTTGCGGCGCCCGGGGCTGACCCCTTCCCCAGCTGCACACACACACACACACACATACCCACCTCCTTTGTTGTTTATTGCCTCTGTTAGTGAAGCCTTTGTGGGGTCTAACCAATAAAGCTCGAGAGAGAGAGAGAGAGAGAGAGAGAGAGAGAGAGAGAGAGAGAGAGAGAGAGAGAGAGAGAGAGAGAGAGCATTCACTTCCACTGCATCATCCAGGTAAAAAAATATATATATATATACCGTGAGCTTAAGAGGAAGCTAGACATAGAACTTTCCTGAGTCCTACTCAGACATGCACAATTTCCAGGTACTGGATAAATCAAGAATCTAAGAATGAAGATAAGAGAAGTTGATGTGTGGGTGCAGGCTGGGGAACATTCTCGAACACCATCCTGCCCGCGCCCTTGAACACGAACGTAAGATGCGAGCACGACCGTACAACCCTTGAGCACGACTGTAAGACCCTTGAACACGACCGTACACCCCTTGAGCGCGACTGTAAGACCCTTGAACACGACCGTACAACCCTTGAGCACGACTGTAAGAGCCTTGAACACGACCGTACACCCCTTGAGCACGACTGTAAGAGCCTTGAACACGACCGTACACCCCTTGAGCACGACTGTAAGACCCTTGAACACGACCGTACAACCCTTGAGCACGACTGTAAGACCCTTGAACACGACCGTTCGACTCTTGAACACGATCGTACGACCCTTAAGAAAGGCGTTATGACCCTTGAGAAAGGTGCATGACCCTTGAGCGTAAGACGGTAGGACCTTTGAGTACGACAGGACGACCCCAAAGCACGACATGACGACCCTTAAGCACGACACGACGGTATGACCGTCAACATGACGGTACCACGGTCGTACCGTCGTGCTGACGGGCCGTACCGTCGTGCTCAAGGGCCGTACCGTCGTGCTCAAGGGTCGTACCGTCGTGCTCAAGGGCCGTACCGTCGTGCTCACTGGCAGTAGCAAAACAGATTCTCTCATTAACCAGCCACTTAGCCTCCCCCTGTCTGACCAAACGAATGGCTTCTCTATGGCTCTCAGGGGAACAGTTAGCCACGCCGTGGACCCACACACGCTAACACTATATGGCAGAGGAAACTCTTCAACCATATATGAGATACTCCCTCATATATATAATATATATATATATATATATATATATATATATATATATATATATATATATATATATATATATATATATGTATATATATATATATATATATATATATATATATATATATATATATATATATATATATATGATACTTCTATTTTATGTATATGATTTTTCTTAAATTTCGGAAACCGATATCATTTTTTTCCTGGCCTGCCTAGCTACACTGTGTCTTATATTTTCTCGGGTTTTAAGTCCTGCGTTTATAGTGTAATTACCTCCGTACCATGACCTGCGGTTTGATAATGGAAGTAATCTTCAGGTAATCTGCCAGGGTTGATTATATGTAATCATAATTAAAATCCTCTCGTAATCCCTCCTTAGCTACATATTACTCTCGTTTTCTTTACACGGATTCTTCGTTTTCTTGAGACTAATAATACATCACACCAAACGTTATGATAATCACTAAAGATTTCTAAATTCTATGTACCACGACATCTATATTCAGTACTGTTTGTTCAAGCTATATCTCGTAAATTTCTTATCTGATTATATGCAGAACTGATCCGTTTATATCTCGGGTACCACATACAAAACATTTGAGAAGCCCCACATAAGAAACGTTCGCGGAACCCCAACACAGAAAACGTTCGTGGAGCCCTGTATGGGAAACGTTCCTTGAGCCCCATAGGAAACGTTCGCGGAACCCCACATAAAAAAACGTTCGCGGAACCCCAACACACAAAACGTTCGCGAAGCCCCACATAAAAAACGTTCCCGGAACCACATAGAAAACTTTCGCGGAACCGTAACACAGAAAACGTTCGCGAAACCCCGACACAGAAAACGTTCTCGGAACCCCAACATAGAAAACGTTCCCGCAACCCCACATCCCCACTTCATGCAATCGTTGCTTTGACTTGGCTCCCTCGTGGCTTTGATACCGCTCACATCTGACGCTCGGGTGTGTGTGTGTGTGTGTGTGTGTGTGTGTGTGTCCCGATGCATACAATCAACATAGGAAATAGAATGGGGGGGGGGGGGGGGAATATTGCACCCGGCTAGAGCCGATGGAAAAGGGTTGAATAACAGCAACAAAATTGGTTGCAGGAGGATAACTGAAACATGGTAATACAGAGAAGCAAATGGGGAATATATATATATATATATATATATATATATATATATATATATATATATATATATATATATATATATATATTTTTTTTTTTTTTTTTTTTTTTTATTTTCCAAAAGAAGGAACAGAGGGGGCCAGGTGAGGATATTCCAAAAAAGGCCCAGTCCTCTGTTCCTAACGCTACCTCGCTAATGCGGGAAATGGCGAATAGTTTAAAAGAAGAAAGAAGATATATATATATATATATATATATATATATATATATATATATATATATATATATATATATATATATATATATATTCCTATGAGTCCACGGGGAAAATGAAACACAATAAGTTCCCAAGTGCACTTTCGTGTAATAATCACATCATCAGGGGAGACACGAGAGAAATATAAGTCAGTTGATATACATCGAAGACACGATTAGGCGGGAGGCGTTTATCCCTGAACTTGATATATGAGACGACAGAGGGTGAAATGATTTGGTAAAAAAAAAAAAAAAAAAAAGCTGAACAAGAATAAACTGTAATGTCTTGCGATGACGTGAGATGTGTGAAGTCCCCAGCGGCTACCATAGAAAACGGAGAGACGGGACAGAAAACGACATTAACATAACAAAACAAAACAAAAATTGCAATAAGGACAGACCAAAAGATTATAAACAACCCTGATATGGTAGTGTGAGTTTACCGCATAGGAAACAAGGGCAGTGTTTTGAGCTCACGACACAGCGTTTTTCGGTACAACCTTCGAAACAGCGAACCAGTTCAGTGGTCAGACCTTAATACACAGCCATGGCCCGCCACCAACGTGACCTCCATCACAATCACCACCACAAAACACCACCATCACTATCACCACCAACGTGACCTCCATCACCATCACCACCACTGACACCACCATCACTATCACCACCACTGACACCACCATCACTCTCACCACCACTGACACCACCATCACAATCACCACCACTAAACATCACCATCACCACCAACGTGACCTCCATCACCATCACCAAAACCACCATCATCACCAACGCTATCACCACCACTATCATCCCCAACACACCATCACACCTCCGTCTCCCTTAACAAATCCTGCCACAGATACAAAACCTGATTTTCAATTCCATTTATCCACGTCAAGTGAGAGAGAGAGAGAGAGAGAGAGAGAGAGAGAGAGAGAGAGAGAGAGAGAGAGAGAGAGAGAGAGAGAGAGAGAGAGAGAAAGAAGTTTTCCCCAGCGTCGAGTTAGATCTTGTGAGAGGCAACGCTCTCTCTCTCTCTCTCTCTCTCTCTCTCTCTCTCTCTCTCTCTCTCTCTCTTCCTCAACGTCGGAGAAAATGGAGTCGACCTCAATATAAACGTCTTCCAGGGCGGTAATGACTACGTAATAATAACCTGGGGAGAGGCATTAACACTGTCTGAGGGCCGGCGCTGTCCTTACTGTAACGAGAGAGAGAGAGAGAGAGAGAGAGAGAGAGAGAGAGAGAGAGAGAGAGAGAGAGAGAGAGAGAGAGTGTCACTCTCTCCTTTAAGAGTCGTGTTCAACAAGGAGCACCCAGCACCAGCTCTCAGAGCTGGCTGCCAGGGGGGTCTGGACTCCTTGGGGCACGACGGTACGACTCTTGAGCACGACGGTGCGACCCTTGAGCACGACGGTACGACCCTTGAACACGACGGTGCAACCCATGAGCACGACGGTACGACCCGTGAGCACGACGGTGCGACCCATAAGCACGACGGTACGACCCTTGAGCACGACGGTGCGACCCATGAGCACGACGGTACGACCCTTGAACACGACGGTGCAACCCATGAGCACGACGGTACGACCCGTGAGCACGACGGTTCGACCCTTGAGCACGACGGTGCGACCCTGAGCACGACGGTACGACCCTTGAGCACGACGGTGCGACCCTTGAGCACGACGGTGCGACCCTTGAGCATGACGGTACGACCCTTGAGCATGACGGTGCGACCCTTGAGCACGACGGTGCGACCCTTGAGCAAGACGGCACGACCCTTGAGCACGACGGTGCGACCCTTGAGCACGACAGTGCGACCCTTGAGCACGACAGTGCGACCCTTGAGCACGACGGTGCGACCCATGAGCACGACGGTACGACCCTTGAGCACGACGGTGCGACCCTTGAGCACGACAGTGCGACCCTTGAGCACGACGGTACGACCCTTGAGCACAACGGTGCGACCCTTGAGCACGACGGTGCGACCCTTGAGCAAGACGGCACGACCCTTGAGCAAGACGGTACGACCCTTGAGCACGACGGTGCGACCCTTGAGCACAACGGTACGACCCTTGAGCACGACTGTGCGACCCTTGAGCACGACAGTACGACCCTTGGGCACGACAGTACTATCCTTAAGCACGACGGTACGACCCGTGGACAAGGTCAAACCATCCTCCCCATCTGTCAGTCTAGTCGTGCCCCAGGGTCGTAACCCCAAGTGATCACGGGGTTGACAACAGGTTTTAATCCACATTAACAACACTTAACAACCGGTTCGTTACAACCCATTAGACATTTACAGATATTAAGACACGAGCCGACATTCCCAACCCAGCAACAGTTCGCCAATTTATCAAATGCGGGCTTCCGTTAAAACACGAAATGGAAAAAAAAACCCTCTAATTCATTTCCTATCTCGCTAACTTGGGCAGTAAGAGGTTAATCAGTCCTCAGAAGACTTCCGCTCCGGCAATTTGGCGTATAAAAAGTTATAAACAAGAGCGCCAGGCGATGCGAGGCAACGCGTGCGAAATGATATAATACCAGAGGGGAGGCCCAGCCCAGCCCAGCCCAGCCGGCCGGCCCGACCGTGAAAGGTAAACAATGGCAACACAATGGAGGCCTGTGATTGGCCGTGGCCGGCGCCCTTGGGGTTGGACCGCCGACCAATGTCAGGTCAGCTCTCGCTGTCCATCCTGGGCATAAAACACCGCCGACCAATGGCGGGTCAGCCCTCGCTGTCCATCCTGGGCATAAAACACCGCCGAGAAATACGCGGCCAAACGTTTTCTTTGCACAAAGCTTTACGGGTCAACAGAATTCGTAAGTCAGGGTATAACATTGTGCAATGACGTTCCGAAGGCTGGCGGCCATCTTGGAATTAAAACTCATGGATACAAGTGTTCTGCTTTTATCTAACCCGTCTCCGTTTTCTGTTGTGGCACCATCATCATGTTCGTACATCACATGTCAACTGACGTGTTTTTTTCCCCTTTCTCTCTTTGCACACGATTCTATAACACAATTATAACAAACACAGCTGCAATTCCGTACAAATAAGATACTTCCCCCGGCAGACAGTAAAAGAAAACGGGCTAAAGGTGAATTTGGTCCACACACACACACACACACACACACACCTTACTCATCACTCACACACTCACCTTACCAATCACACACACTCACCTTACTCATCACTCACACACTCACCTTACTCATCACTCACACACTCACCTTACTCATCACTCACACACTCACCTTACTCATCACTCACACACTCACCTTACCAATCACACACACTCACCTTACTCATCACTCACACACTCACCTTACTCATCACTCACACACTCACCTTACTCATCACTCACACACTCACCTTACTCATCACTCACACACTCACCTTACTCATCACTCACACACTCACCTTACTCATCACTCACACACTCACCTTACTCATCACTCACACACTCACCTTACTCATCACTCACACACTCACCTTACCAATCACACACACTCACCTTACTCATCACTCACACACTCACCTTACCAATCACACACACTCACCTTACCAATCACACACACTCACCTTACTCATCACTCACACACTCACCTTACCAATCACACACACTCACCTTCCAATCACACACACTCACCTTACTCATCACTCACACACTCACCTTACCAATCACACACACTCACCTTACTCATCACTCACACACTCACCTTACCAATCACACACACTCACCTTACTCATCACTCACACACTCACCTTACCAATCACACACACTCACCTTACTCATCACTCACACACTCACCTTACCAATCACACACACTCACCTTACTCATCACTCACACACTCACCTTACTCATCACTCACACACTCACCTTACCAATCACACACACTCACCTTACTCATCACTCACACACTCACCTTACCAATCACACACACTCACCTTCCAATCACACACACTCACCTTACTCATCACTCACACACTCACCTTACTCATCACTCACACACTCACCTTACTCATCACTCACACACTCACCTTACCAATCACACACACTCACCTTACTCATCACTCACACACTCACCTTACTCATCACTCACACACTCACCTTACTCATCACTCACACACTCACCTTACTCATCACTCACACACTCACCTTACTCATCACTCACACACTCACCTTACTCATCACTCACACACTCACCTTACTCATCACTCACACACTCACCTTACTTATCACTCGCACACTCATCTTACCAATCACACACACTCACCTTACTCATCACTCACACACTCACCTTACTCATCACTCACACACTCACCTTACCAATCACACACACTCACCTTCCAATCACACACACTCACCTTACCAATCACTCACACTCAACCATCATTCACACACTCACCTTACCAATCATTCACCCACTCTCACCCTCTCCATCACACATTCCCTCCCTCCACCCCTCCATCATATCACTCGCCTGACTTCCCCGCATGACACGCTTTCAATTAACCCAAGACTTATTTTTCTTCACTAACTCCCGTCCGTCCGTCTCGCTAAGTCGCGCAAGAAAAAAAAATTAGAACAAATAAAAAATTATGGGAACAAAAAATGGGAAGAAGCCTTGCAAGCGGCAGTGAAAGGCTGAGTGACGTAACCAAGGCAAGAGAGGGTCAGTGATATTCCTCTGAGCAAGGAGCTGGGGACCATATATATATATATATATATATATATATATATATATATATATATATATATATATATATATATATATATATATATATATATTTTTTTTTTTTTTTTTTTTTTTTTTTTTTTTATACTTTGTCGCTGTCTCCCGCGTTTGCGAGGTAGCGCAAGGAAACAGACGAAAGAAATGGCCCAACCCCCCCCCCCATACACATGTACATACACACGTCCACACACGCAAATATACATACCTACACAGCTTTCCATGGTTTACCCCAGACGCTTCACATGCCTTGATTCAATCCACTGACAGCACGTCAACCCCTGTATACCACATCGCTCCAATTCACTCTATTCCTTGCCCTCCTTTCACCCTCCTGCATGTTCAGGCCCCGATCACACAAAATCTTTTTCACTCCATCTTTCCACCTCCAATTTGGTCTCCCTCTTCTCCTCGTTCCCTCCACCTCCGACACATATATCCTCTTGGTCAATCTTTCCTCACTCATTCTCTCCATGTGCCCAAACCATTTCAAAACACCCTCTTCTGCTCTCTCAACCACGCTCTTTTTATTTCCACACATCTCTCTTACCCTTACGTTACTTACTCGATCAAACCACCTCACACCACACATTTTCCTCAAACATCTCATTTCCAGCACATCCATCCTCCTGTGCACATCTCTATCCATAGCCCACGCCTCGCAACCATACAACATTGTTGGAACCACTATTCCTTCAAACATACCCATTTTTGCTTTCCGAGATAATGTTCTCGACTTCCACACATTTTTCAAGGCTCCCAAAATTTTCGCCCCCTCCCCCACCCTATGATCCACTTCCGCTTCCATGGTTCCATCCACTGACAGATCCACTCCCAGATATCTAAAACACTTCACTTCCTCCAGTTTTTCTCCATTCAAACTCACCTCCCAATTAACTTGACCCTCACCCCTACTGTACCTAATAACCTTGCTCTTATTCACATTTACTCTTAACTTTCTTCTTCCACACACTTTACCAAACTCAGTCACCAGCTTCTGCAGTTTCTCACATGAATCAGCCACCGCTCTCGGCCGCTAATTCTGTGCATCCTTCTATACCAAGCTCCTTTCTCGTACCCAAAGACACATGCGGGACGAAAAATCTATAGAAAATGAATTATGACAAATATATGGTGAACTAATACATAAGTATCTACCTCTATATTTACAGTAGCCGATAATATAGATAGCGTTGTTCTGCTACATCGTTTGGAGGGCCATTGTTCGGCTGTGCCTGAATAACTGCAGAGAAAAAGACTCGATATTTTGGTATTTAAGAAAAAGAATCAAATGTTATTAATTATCATTGTATAAGGTGGAGGGAAAGTACTTCATTTTGGAATGAATACAAGCAGACTGTGTGTAATTGTGGTAGGAAGAGGACACAGAAACCTGGGCTAAGGGAGGGAACTTGACAACCACTGTAGTGTTGCAGTACCTCCCTGGACGGTGGCTGACTCCTTCCTTCCTTCTCCCTCCCTGTGTATCTCTCGCCGATGGCTGTATATACACCTCATTTCTGAGCGTGACAGTCGGCCCACAGTCAATCCCAGGTGTTCATCATAAATGGATACCTAGATTAGACTAGTGTGTGTGTGTGTGTGCGTAAGAGCAAAGTAAAATGATGGAAAATGGGTGTAAAACTCTCCCTTCGTAACACACTAATGATCACACACACACACACACACACACACACACACACACACACACACATACATACATACACACACACTAAAACTCCGGCATATAACAAGAGTAATGTGGAACCACATAAAAGAAAAGAAAAATAAGGGACGCAAGTATTAATGAAGACGCAAGTCAGGAGACAGGAATGTCGTCTTTCAAGATTTACTGAACGTAATGAATTGGAAAAGATAAAGTAGGGTCTACTTACAGAGAGACTCCGGGACAATGAATTACTACTGCCGAAATATATTCTAGGCCATAATTATTTTTTTCATCTATCTTGCCTCTTTCATCAAAACGAATTTTACCTACAAACGCAGCTTTTTAAACATCAATCTTGAAGAACTTTCCATTGACTGTAGATCGCAAGCGTAACTATATCGTGTTACCACTTACCACGTCAACGAATGCGCATGGGCGTTGGGTGTGCGTTACGTCTGGCAAAGCAGGGTCAGCGGACGCTGCCGGGAACAGAGTAACTATCGTACACATGTTTACCATATTTCCCTCGTTTAAAATTACTAGAGTAAATCTTTTTTTTTCTTTTTAACTTACGTTCTCCCTATACATGAAGTTCTTATATGTGCTATACAATATGTAGCAGTTTTTCTTTGAGCTTTAGTATTTTCCCTTTTTATTACCGTAATCATATTGCGATTTTTACTCCGGCACGACAACCACCATGCCAGAACGGAAGGAAGATCAAATACTAACTATAACGAAATTAATTATATCCCAGCTGGTCCTTCACATCTTATAATTGGTTGGGTTAATCTCCGGGAATATCCTTTGATGCCAAACAGTGATTTCATAACTACATTATGTATGAATTACGTAAGCTTACAGGCTGTGGCGGGTTGAGATTCCAGACACCGACTTCCTCTCAATTACTTGTTTATTTTCCGTGGATATCAACACGAAAATTCTACTGTTCCTCTCACGAGTACTACATCAACGCCATGTCAAAAAAAAATATTAATAATATTCACTTCGTCCCTCCACTATGAGTGAGAGAAAACAGGAAAGGTCAATAATGGAATTAGTATTGCGTCACAGCGATGGGATACGGAGAAATTACCTTATGCCATGTAAAGATGACATTTGTCGTCTGTACAAGCTTAAGCCCCGTCCCCATATACTCTACGGTTAATACTCGCACTTACAGACGTCATCCACCACTGCGAAACACCGTTACTACGAAGGTGTGATCATGACAGTTGACAGAGACGTAATTTCACAGCTTATTCGCCACCCACCCGGCCAAGTTTACGTTGCGGACGACCTTGTGACAAATCCAAATAACGAAAAAAATTCGTTAGGTGTTCGACCGGGACAGACATCCTTGTCGTACGGCTGGCTGGCTAACCCTCCGATTAATTCATGTCAGAGACATCTGTGTATGCTAATCACCCCATTAGCATAGTGAGTGAAACGGGACGGAACAAGGTGTGGGGAGGAGTGAGAGAGATACACACGATGCAGAATGTGCCGGCAGAACACCACCATGTCCACAGCAACGATGGAGGTTGCTCTGAGCTCATCATACCCTACTATTGTATTGCTATTTGGGCCTTAAGGCCATCAACTAACGACCGTTAAGGTCGTTAACATCACGTTATAAGACCATCAATCAAGAGGTGCTCAAGATATTTCTAAGGCCATACAATATGAAGAGTTAAGGGTAAATATATAACATAATTCATTCATACATCATCCCCATAACACTTCACTTCATTTACTTAACCCTCGACTGAAAGCATATGTGGTTAAGTGGACACAACACTATGCAAATATGAGAAATACATTTACTGAACTCGTTAGTTATGGCTTGGAAATAACGCATGGATAAATTTAGGGGCAATACCATCATTGCGTCATAATCTTGTAATATACTCCAAAGTGAGCCGGTGCGTAATTCATCGTTGTACGTATATATATATATATATATATATATATATATATATATATATATATATATATATATATATATATATACTACCTATGATATATACATTCAACACCTGCACAACGAAATAAAAGATATTTTCATTACAATCTCACCTCAATGGCACTCAAGTCCTAATCTGCAACGCCTTCATAACTATACTCAAGCAGGAATAATAATAATAATAATAATAATAATAATAATAATAATAATAATAATAAAATTACTCCAGCCTGACACTTTACCAACCTCCTCCCCCACAACAAACCCGACATTCACCAAAAACAAACACATAACGCAATCGCCCGACAAGCACAAACAAGGGCAAACTCAGGCCTACACATCACTCCACCTGATTTTTGACCCGTCCGAAACGACGCTCCCCAGGCATGTACGAGCTAACCTTTCTCGTCTGCGTTGTTTTCCCCCAGGCATTACAAACACGGATACCACATACCAGAATGGCCTCTTACGCCCAAGATGTTTCTTTCTTAATTGAAGACAATGTGTGTCACACACACACACACACACACACACACTACATCACCGCACATTCTTGACCAACATCTGTCAGTACCAATGCTTTACCACAAACATTAATCATACTCAATATTCTCCACCACCAACACGAACACTTCTCGTCACCAACAATTTTCACCAACAAAATCAGACTTCGTTCGTAAGGCATCACCGCCAACATTAACTACCACCAACAGTAATTACCCATAAGATCTCGCTTCATGAGTAACCATCACCGCCAACAGCAACGACCACAAAATAATCATTACCAACATCATCTCATCGCTAATCATCCCTACATATCAAACATTTCCCTACCGCCAATAACCCATCCCCACCACTACCGCGAACATTACTCCTCGCCAATATGCCGTACAGGCTCGCAGGTCGGTAAAGAGAGAGAGAGAGAGAGAGAGAGAGAGAGAGAGAGAGAGAGAGAGAGAGAGAGAGAGAGAGAGAGAGAGAGAGAGAGGGAAAAAATTTTTGCTTTCCCGGCTAAATACTGGAGGGTTTATAGCCGTAAATACTGCGTCGTTGGTGGGTGTGTGAAGCGGGCGGCTGCACCTGACAAGCGAACACATCGGTTACAGACGTATTAATTATGGCCACCACCAAGCTGTCCGATGCCGAAGAAAATATACGAGGGGGATGAAATGTATATTGGCCTCAAACGGGGTTTGTACGGCCAACAGAAAATGGTGAATATACACTGACCGTAGGTAGACTTTACGGTTCACTCGTTTTATGTCTCATCAAACAAGAGAAAACTGAAAGTTACACACCACAGACTATTTTTACTGCTGTAGCGTAATCACAATACAGGATATGGCAGTACGAACGTTCGGTAATTCAATTATTATACACCGATTCGGCTTCACGAGGAATTCCCGTTCTCTTCCCAAGACACGGCTGATGTAACGTTTTCTTTCACCCGGACCGTCAGCGGAACATTATAACTTCAAATTCCGACCGATATACATCAAGGAACGAAGGTCTTCCCCCTCGACCCGGCTTCACATCTCTCGATGATCAACCCGTTTCCTCCGACGAAGGAGTTTCCTCTGACGAAGGAGTTTCCGACGAGAGAGAGAGAGAGAAATTTCTCGACCAGAGTTCCCTCAAGATTTTATCTCTCTGGGGCTCTCAAAAGAAACGGTGGTCCCCGCTCGACCACACGACCCCCGACGACCGACACACGACTGGCGAACGACCCCACAGTGGCAGGAAAGAATGCCGAACACAGTTCACTTAGGAAATTACACCAATGATATAACTAAACACTGAAATAGACTAAATGCCGAACACACTTCACTTAGGAAATTACACCAAAGATATCACTAAACACTGAAATAGACTAAATGTAATAAATTGATGAAATGAATCATATGACCGCTCTAAATACGAAGTTCGAGAAGATTGTTGTACATTTACTTCGCTGTTTCCCAAGCTAGTGAGGTGGCGCCACGAACATACGAAGAAACAGACTCGTTCGCTCACATCTACTCTCTAGTTGCCGTGTGTAAAGTACAGAAAACAGAGCTCTCTATCCACACTCATGTCCCATGTAACTCTTCGTCGTTTCCTCCGACTGTTTCATATGCCTTGGTTCAGTTCACTGAAAGCACGTCGCCCCTATATACCCCATTGGTGCAAGTCATTCTATCCCGTGCACGCCTTTCACCCTCATGCATTTTCACTCCATCTCCAATTCGATCTCTCCCTTCTCCTTGTCCCCCCCATTTACGATACAAATATTGTCAACCTCTCCTCACTTATTCTTGTCATAGCCCACAGCACTTATATTATTATGTGCGGAGGAGGGTGGGTGTGTTGGAAATAAAGTGTTTGAGGACAATACGTGGTGTAAGGTGGTTTGATCGCTTTAGTAATGAAAGGGTAAGAGAGATGCGTGTTAATAAAAAGAGTATGGTCGAGAGAGCAGAAGGGGGTGTACTGAAATGGTTTGGTCACACGGAGAGAATGAGTGAGGAAAGATTGACAAAGAGGATATATGTGTCAGAGGTGGAGGGAACAAGAAGTGGGAGACCAACTTGGAGGTGGAAGGATGAAGTGAAAAAGATCTTGAGCGATCGGGGCCTGAACGTACAGGAGGGTGAAAAGCGTGCAAAGAATAGAGTGATTTGGAACGATGTGGTATACTGGAGTCGACGTGCTGTCAATGGATTGAATCAGGGCATGTGAAGCGTCTGGGGTAATCCATGGAAAGTTTTGTGGAGCCTGGATGTGGAAAGGGAGCTGTGGTTTCGGTGCATTACACATGACAGCTAGAGACTGAGTGTGAACGAATGTGGCCTTTATTGTCTTTTCCTCGCGATACCTCGCGCGCGCGCGGTGGAAGGGGGATGCCATTTCACGTGTGGCGGGGTGGCGACAGGAATGGATGAAAGCAGCAAGTGTGAATCTGTATATATGTATATGTCTGTGCATGTATATGTATGTATACGTTGAAATGTATTGGTATGTACATGTGCGTGTGCGGGCGTTCATGTATATACATATGTATGTGGGTGGGTTGCTGGGGCATTCTTTCGTCTGTTTCCCTCCGCTACCTCGCTGCACATTCGATGATGAATCTTCTCAGCCTTCCATTTGAAACGCCAGCACCCCACCTTTTTTTTTTTTTCCCATACCACACATGAAGTATATAGGGCGTGTAGCAGCAGGACACTCCTGGGAATTCTTATGCAAAACGGAACAGCGCCAACCCCGGTTATAGCAACATCTTATTACTCCCGAGCCATTTCTTTTTTCTTCCCCCACATATCATTATGAACGAAAGAGACCTGTAACAGTAGGGTCGTCTTGGCTGTATCACCAGGTCGGACTTCCGTCCATCCGGGGTGGGTCGTGTTATCATCGGGGCAGAAAGCCGTTTGTGACGTCACAGCGTGGGCTGTGTGGCGGGCAGCCGTGTAAACAACCCGTTGTGCCGTGGCTGCCACGTTACTTAGTGACGGAAATTATTTATTCAGTGGAAAGAATCCTTGACAAGACTCCTATAATCATGATGAATCTACTAAAATAAATAATTTCAAGTTAAAGGTGAAAATCGGCTTACCGTTAATATCTCTTTTATTTGAAAAAAAAAAATCAGTCTACGTTATTTTGAACTCGAAACTTGCTTCTTATTTTTCTGCGATTCGCTTACATTATTAAACAAAATAAACATCATGCAAGATATACTTCAAACCGACTTTTTAAGTTATATCCGACAAGTTTAATGAAACACATCCAAACGTAATATCGACATTTAGTCTACTAATGCATCTTTTAACAACTGATTTACACATCTACTCAGAAAACCTGGGAGACGTTTCCATCAATATATATTCCTTGTGATTAACGAATTTATCCACTGATTTATGCGTATCTCAAGATATCTTACCTAATACATTAAAAATGAATCTGACTCTCTCTCTCTCTCTCTCCCCGGATGGCAACTCCGGCGCGTCTTTACTGGGATAACATGAGAGTGGTTCGAGTCCCAGCAGATGCATCACGATGATGGATAAGAGAGGATCAAGGCTGCGGGATGGGATGGCCGGAGGGTGGAAATGGCGTCCATTGACACCTGGTCGCTTCGGTATCCGGACACCACTGAAAGTTTATGAGGTTGGGAAATGCGATCTTAAGGTAAATAATAACCCGGATACTTCAACCCACTGAAGGTTCATAGGTAGGGGGACGTTTACCACTGAATCTTCATGGGTAGGGGGACGTTTACCACTGAATCTTCACGGGTAGGGGGACGTTCACCACTGAATCTTCATGGGTAGGGGGACGTTTATCACTGAATCTTCATGGGTAGGGGGACGTTTACCACTGAATCTTCATGGGTAGGGGGACGTTTACCACTGAAGTTTCATGGGTAGGGGGACACACCACTGAAGTTTCATGGGTAAGTGACGTATACCCTCGAAGGTTCACGTGTAAAGGGACGTGCGCTACTCAAGTTTCATGGGTGCAGGGTACGTGTGCCAATGAATTTTACAGCCTCAATTGATGCACCCCGATGGAGGTTTTCTTTTTTTACTACAAATATTCGACTTGTAATTAACGTCCGGGAATAGAAAGTTAATAGCGTAACATTTCTGTAACTTGCGGGTATCGTATCTAATTCAAAAGCCGTCCAGTGACAGGAAACACAACAAGGAGACGAACGCAACTGAAAAAAAAAATTACGAAAGATGACGGAAAATTCATTTAAACGTTACAGATGAATACAGGGATATTGGTTTCATATTACGTAATGAGTTGTACAGACAGAGACAGGACCTGTTGGAAACTTTCCTTTTTCAATTCAAATGAGAAACTTTTTTTCTGTGGATGACGAAAATGCTCAAAAAAAAAAAAAAAAAATTCAGCAAGATTTATTTTTCTTTAAATAATTACTGGTTATTCTACGTTCAAAAACAATTATTCAGTATAACAGATAAGTAATATCCATTTATCTAACCTAACCTTGTGCTGTCACTGGCAAGAGCCTGTGTCTGACGTGGGTTTGACGAACCTACACACACACATATACACACGAATGAATATATAATTTTTCACTCGATCTCCACACAGACCTTTTGCGTTTTGAAGGCGTGTGCTCACGTACTTAAGGCTGCTTTACGACGAGATTTGGCCAAAGGGGCTTAACGCAGGAGAGCACAGACTTACGACGAACGCACGTCGGGTGGGGCTACGTCGTGTTACGTGTAGGATGGAGAGGCTGATGCATGCTTGTGGGCTGCCTGCCAGCAGCCTCATGTGTGGGTGAGGCACGAGAGAGAGAGAGAGAGAGAGAGAGAGAGAGAGAGAGAGAGAGAGAGAGAGAGAGAGAGAGAGAGAGAGAGAGAGAGAGAGAGAGATTACCTCTCTGGCCAATGGGGTTACGACCCTTGGGTATATCGGGCGTGACCTTTGACCACCAGGTCATCATACCTAAAAGTTGTATCTTCGAGGTCAAGGGGGTTACAAAGTATGTTTAACGAAAAATAATCAACAAAAAAATTCATTGAAAAAAAGAGTAACAAGAATGAGGGGGGACAAGTTCACTACATAACACATGTGAAAGATTTAATCAGGTGTTATATATAGCATGGCTAACCCACTCATGCTGTCTATATAACAAGATTAACCCACCATTACTGCCTATGTAACAAGATTAAACCATCCTCACTGCCTATACAGCAAGGCTAACCCACTCATGCTGTCTATATAACTAGATTAACCCACCCTTACTTCCTAGAGAGCAAGATTAACCCACCCTCACTGCCTACAGAGCAAGATTAACCCACCCTCACTGCCTATAGAGCAAGATTAACCCACCCTTACTGCCTATACAGCAAGGCTAACCCACTCTTGTTGTCTATATAACCAGATCAACCCAACCTTACTGCCTATATAACCAGATTAACCCACCATTACTGCCTATATAGCAAGGCTAACCCACCCTTGCTGCCGGTTTAGCAAGGCTGCAGACGAGAGACAGTCGTGTTTTGGGAAGAATCCTCAGTTTACATCACCGTACCGAGAGAGAGACTGACAATAACAGTGAATGTTAAGCGCATGGAGGATTCAGCGTCTCGCTAGTTTTCTCAACACTGAAAATAGATTAAGGATCTGTCGGCGCGCGTGGAAGAAAGGGATGTATATAAAACAAAGATGCCATGCTGTTCGAGGCCTCCTTGAGAGGGTGAAGAGCCTGCCTCTCCCACCAGCAAATTGGCCCTTAAGACCTGCACACTGAAAACGGAACTTGAGGCTAGACTGAAGTAAATTCTGGAGAGGCGAAAGAAAACGTGAGGCCAGACACACCACATGAAAGATGGGGTACATAAGAGAACACAGATGTCTCTCTATCATGATATGGGAGCTTATATTAATGACAATATGACGTTTATAATAATATATAAACGTTGATAAATGCGATGAAAAGATGAATGAATGTAAAAAAAAAAGATTCCTTAACATTGTCTTTTTTTTTAAGGATTACTATATAATTCATAATTCCATTATTTTTTTCATGCTTTGGTAAGGTAATTTCCTTCATCTGTCCTTCCTTGTATCAGTGAGTGTTTGTATTTACTGCCTCCCTCCCGCTCTCCCCTGATATCCGGGGATCCTCTTCACCCCTGAGAACTCACGTAGTCTTTCTCTGGAGACGGCTCCCCCGGAGAGAATACATTCAACCCATTGAACACGACGGTACGACCCTTGAATACGGCGCTACGACCCTTGAATACGAAGATACGGCCCCTGAATACGACAGTACGGCCTTGAATACGACAGTACGGCCTTGAATACGACGGTACGACCCTTGAATACGACGGTACGACCCTTGAATACAACGGCACGGCCCTTGAATACGACGGTACGACCCTTGAACACGACGTTGCGACCCTTGAACACGACGGTGCGACCCTTGAACATGACGCCACGACCCTTGAACTCGAGAGCGACCCAATAAGCAGGACAGCACGACCCAAAAGCAAGACAATACGACGCTTGGGTACGCGGGTTAGACCCCTCAGTACTTCTCACCCCAAGGAAGTGGCGCTTGCCTTGGTGCCGTCGGAGCTGCTAAGGACGAGTCCTGGGGTAGTTAAGAACATTTCAGGGAAGGGGTCCTGGGGAGGAGAGAGAGAGAGAGAGAGAGAGAGAGAGAGAGAGAGAGAGAGAGAGAGAGAGAGAGAGAGAGAGGAGGTGTGTGTGTGTGTGTGTTTCTGATACCGTCATGACATCAGTTATACAGACCATGGATACAGAGAGAGAGAGAGAGAGAGAGAGAGAGAGAGAGAGAGAGAGAGAGAGAGAGAGAGAGAGAGAGAGCCAGAGCAGGTACCAACTATACACTGAACACCTGGAGACGTTCATATCATCTTTTCGACGGATGGTCGTAACCTGACGCTGACACGGCCTTAACGACCCCCCCCCCCCCACCCTCTCTGAAAGCTGAGACGCCTGAAGGTCAGGTAACACCACCCAACGAGTCACCTCGTCACCCACGTCTGATTGGTGGAGGGACGGGCGTGATGGGGCCGCCCATCACAACCTTCCCATCGTGTCCCCCGTGGCCACCACCACCACGTTGACCTGCACGACAGCAGCAGACAGCAAGAGTTGGGTGGATCACGACCTGGTCACAAGGATGTAGAAATATATATATATATATATATATATATATATATATATATATATATATATATATATATATATGTGTGTGTGTGTGTGTGTGTGTGTGTGTGTGTGTGTGTGTGTGTGTGTGTGTGTGTGTGTGTGTGTGTGTAGATAGACAGACAAACAGATAGACCGATAGATAGGTATATAAATTAATAAATACCCTAACGTAAGACAGGTAACTAATCTATCGACCTGCCCGATGAGCGGCTGGATTGACTGTGGACCACAAGTCAAACCTATGTGAGGGCTCGACCCGGAAATCACGACTCTGATATTACGTCATGGTCAGCAACACTACAACAGCCACACCAAGGAGGTCCGTGGAGGGGAAAAAAAAAAAAAAGAGGCACTGTTGTTATCTGAAATAACGAAACGAAGAGACACGATCATCAAAATCAACACATTCATACGTCATATCATGATTCCTGATTTCTTTAGGGTGGGTGAAAAGATATAAAAGGGGATACACACGAGAGAGAGAGAGTGAGTGTGGCGCCACTCCTGTCATTAGCGGTACACACAGGGGGGGGGGGGAGATCTTTGTGTCTGTCACCCTCCCCCAGCTGCCCGGGGAGGGGAGACTTGGGGAGGAGGGGGTGATGGGGGGGGGGAGAGGAGGAGGAGGATAGGAGAGCAAGATCTGGCGACGGGAAGCAACAATATCGCAACGCGAGATGGTTTCATGGAGGACGAGAGAGAGAGAGAGAGAGAGAGAGAGAGAGAGAGAGAGAGAGAGAGAGAGAGAGAGAGAGAGAGAGAGAGAGAGAGAGACGGGGGGGGGGGGTCCGCTAACCCTAACACATAATTACTCGAACTGTCTCACTAAAATCCATACTAGTAATAATACACAAATGAATGCAGCACTGATCAGCTGATTACCATGTCAACAAATACCAGCTGTTCCGAAAGACCTGCAGGCGCGAGTCTACACTCGTGACGTCACGCTAAACAGCTAGCGGGCGGTTGCGACATTGTTGTCACGGGTGCCGTGCACGATGGAGACGGGCGGCTTCCTCACTCCCATGTTTTATGAGACTTTTGACATCACTTTGGGAATGTATGTGACGCGTGGACGTTCCGACAATACCCTTCTTTTATTGGGTCCTCCGCCATTCGCTGGCTCTTCCATCCACCCGCCGTAACCTTAAATTATGGCGGGAGTTTGCCTGTGTCGCTGCATCTCCCGCGCGGGGGAGGTTTTAACTATGACGTTATGGCCGTGATCAAGCCTCTCTTCCTCCCAGACAGACAAGTTTATTACCGGGTCGTTTCGTGTATAGTAGTACTGATGGTCTGACGACCCCTCCGGTCCATGGTACGACCCCCCAGGTCCATAGTACGACCCCCGGTCCATGGTACGACCCCCCGGTCCATGGTACGACCCCCATGTCCATGGTACGACCCCCCGGTCCATGGTACGACCCCCAGGTCCATGGTACGACCCTGTGGGTGTCAGGGCATGACCTTACCAGACCTAACCCTTTAAAAGTTCGGGCAAAGGTCAGGATATTATATACTCGAGCGTCGTGCCGTCGTGTGCATGGGGTCGTGCCCCAGTGCTCAATGACTATACCGTAAAGCTCATGGGTCGTACCGCCTTGGCTTTTAAGGGTCGTACCGCCTGGCTTAAGGGTCGTACCATCGTGCTCAGGGGCCGTTCCGAGCAGGCTTATGGCGTCGTAAAAATTACCACGAACGTACAAGATGATCTCAGTGGCAACATAAGAACTAGAAATCTAAATGTATGGTTCTCGTGTCTCATATCCAGAGGAGCAATGATACAGAAAACGGGAAGAGGGAGAGATTGTACAATACCCAGAATAAAAAGGAGAGAGAGAGAGAGAGAGAGAGAGAGAGAGAGAGAGAGAGAGAGAGAGAGAGAGAGAGAGAGAGAGAGAGAGAGAGAGAGAGAGGGTTAGCACGGCCTCAGACTTAATTGAGTTCTCAAGGGGATGTCGAGACGTCTTTGGGAGGATGCAGTGGGAGAGATGGGTGGGGGGGGGGGGAGGAGGATAGTCCAGGATAGGAGACGAAGGGACGAGGACAGAATGGACGAAGGCAGGACGAGAAGGATAGCTGGGAACAGGCCTGGGATAGATAAAGAGCCATGGCGATAGGGAGAGGATAAGAAAGAACAGACCAGGGGTAGGTGAAAAAAAAATATATATATAAGGGAGGACAGACAAGGATAGGTGACGAAGGATGTGGATAGGTGATAGACCTCGCGACTGGTGTGTCCTGAGGGACTAATGGGGGGGATAGATAAGACATGGACAGGCAGGGACAAACAAGGTGGCTAGGTGGTAACAGGCAAGGCGAGATATAACCGAGGATAGGTGTGGATAGGCGAGAAGAGGAGTTGTAAGGACAGACAGAAGACGCATAATAGTTCAAAACAACAAAAATACATCAAAATGGCAAAACCTCTTTTCAGAAAAAAAATATTTGGGGGAACTTTAAACCCAATTCCAGCCAGGTGGCCCTATTTCAGGAAGGGTCCCAGTCACCCAGCTGAAGATCCCATTTCAGAGACCCAAGAACCCCGGATATCCACTTTAGGACCCAAAACCCCGGATATCCACTTCAGGATCCCAAAACCCCGGATATCCACTTCAGGACCCAAAACCCCGGATATGCACTTCAGGATCCAAGAACCCCAGATATCTACTTCAGGACCCAAAACCCAAATATCCACTTCAGGATCCCAAATCCCCGGATATCCACTTCAGGATCCAAGAACCCCAGATATCTACTTCAGGACCCAAAACCCAAATATCCACTTCAGGACCTAAGAACCCCAGATATCCACTTCAGGATCCAAGAACCCCAGATATCCACTTCAGGAGCCTGGCAACCACCTTCAGGATCTCTCCGCTCTCCACGGTGGTGTGTCACCACACGGTACTGTGAGGTGCACCAGTCCACGCCCCACCCGCCCACCGCCAGCCTCCGTGGCCACCCCGTGTGTAACAGGCTGCAGAATATGAATGATCGCAGGAAAACAATGATGAAGCCAGTGTGTGTGTGTGTGTGTGTGTGTGTGTGTGTGGTGTACCACAGTGTCGTACTGATGGTCTGTATATGTCTGTGGATGACGCACAAGATGGTCGCTATACGCGGTTTACATCTATAACCGATTGCCTGCTATCAGCAATTACTCCTATGATACAGAACATCATGGGATCAAACCTATCGAAACCTCCCAATGAGGTTTGTATGACACTCCTTGATCACACAAATGTCGAGTAGCGTGACCCATTCTATAGGTTCCAGTCTCTCTCTCTCTCTCTCTCTCTCTCTCTCTCTCTCTCTCTCTCTCTCTCTCTCTCTCTCTCTCGCTGATGTTTTCATCTGTTTGCGAAGAATATCATCAATATCTACAGTATAGTCATGGTCGAGGTCATCAATATCTACAGTATAGTCATGGTCGAGGTCATCAATATCTACAGTATAGTCATGGTCGAGGTCATCAATATCTACAATCACGGTCGAGGTAGATTAGAAGCTTGGGTCAAGCCCTACAGCTTGTCTGTATGGCCGAGGTGACCTCATCTTTAATGCTGGCAGAGCCAGCTTGAGCCGGTCTGGTCCACCATTAACGTCTTCCACACAAGGTTCCTTCCTTCCCTAACATCATGCTAAGCTGACGGTCTATATATACCGCAGTGCATAAGCTGCTGGGCTAATAACGGTCTATATACTGTAGTGCATAAGCTGCTGGGCTAATAACGGTCTATATACCGTAGTGCATAAGCTGCTGGGCTAATAACGGTCTATATACTGTAGTGCATAAGCTGCTGGGCTAATAACGGTCTATATACCGTAGTGCATATGCTGCTGGGCTAATAACGGTCTATATACCGTAGTGCATAAGCTGCTGGGCTAATAACGGTCTATATACTGTAGTGCATAAGCTGCTGGGCTAATAACGGTCTGTATACCGTAGTGCATAAGTTGCTGGGCTAATAACGGTCTATATACCGTAGTGCATAA
Source organism: Panulirus ornatus (assembly GCF_036320965.1). Lineage (NCBI taxonomy): Eukaryota > Metazoa > Arthropoda > Malacostraca > Decapoda > Palinuridae > Panulirus > Panulirus ornatus. The sequence continues at coordinate 7,875,849 of NC_092282.1, forward strand.
GCTGCTGGGCTAATAACGGTCTATATATACCGTAGTGCATAAGCTGCTGGGCTAATAACGGTCTATATACCGTAGTGTATACATCGTGGAGAGGCTAAGAGAGGATAAATCAAAACTGTGATTTTTCCCCCCCTTCTCTTTGACCTCCCTATCTTTTGTCTGGCTACCAGCCTCTCTCTCTCTCTCTCTCTCTCTCTCTCTCTCTCTCTCTCTCTCTCTCTCTCTCTCTCTCTCTCCTACGTTAACAGGTCTTCCCCCAGGGCACCCCCAGAGGGTAAGCCAGCGTGTGTGTGTGTGTGTGTGTGTGTGTGTGTGTGTGTGTGTGTGCAAAGACTGACCTAGCGCTTACCTCCGGGGGGTGTAATACTGTATTGATGCCCAAACTACTCATAACACTGTCATCAACACATAATGATGGACACCGGATGATCTCGGTGGCAAACCTCGACCTGGCATCGTCACACGAAACTAATAAACGCGAGAGAGAAAAAATATCTTTCCGTCAAACTAATCAGTGGCAGGAGATGCTGACGAAGCCTTACGGAAGGTACGGCGATGACGCAGCTTATAATTACGGGGGAGGAGGAGGAGGAGGAGGAGGAGGGAGAGGAGGAGGAGGAGGAGGAGGGGGAGGAGGG